>NC_133662.1:12482511-12592162 GCF_037893015.1 Macrotis lagotis
GTTGAATTCTCCAATAACTAAGAGTTTTTTTTAAATCTAGTTCTTTTGATTAAGGAAAGTTTTCCTTTAGGCAATCAAATTCTATGCCATTTGGCACAATAACATTTAACACTAGATTTTGTTTCAGTATATGTAGTGCCTTTAAAATTAATGTAATTTTTCTTACCAAGTAGACCTGGACCATCATTTGATTTGAGTTCATGATTGCCACCTCAGCTTTTCTTTCTTTTTTTAAGATTATGAATATTGATTACTGATATTTTCAATGTATTTATTGTCAAATAGTCTATGTGAAATCTTTTTTGTTTGCTTTTTTTTTCTGTTTGCTCCCAACATGTCCTGTTTTATAGGCAGGTATGTTCATTGCATTGGTTATCATGATTAGATTTTCTTCCATTCTGTTCTACTGTTTCCTATCCTCTCTTCCATTCTCCTCCTCATCTCTACCTGCCACTTTAATAGGAAAAATATAGACAAGAGAATGAAATCACCAGCCAGTTGCCTATCTCTTATCTCTGTATCTGTCTTCCTAACTCACAATCTATGATAGCTTTAGTTTACTTTGCACATGGCTTTTATGCCTTCTCTTAAAATCATTTTTCACTGTCCAAGCCCAGTTCCCTTTTTCATTATTGTATTTCTATAATGTACACCTCTAAGAAATACCATTGGCTTAGGTAATTTCCTGAGAACACTCATCTCCCTTTACCCTGCACACAAACGTCTATAATCTCTTCCTATGGTGCCCCAGTCATGAAAATAAAACCCCTTTCCATCTCTAAGGTATCCTTTTTCCTTTTCTTTTTTTCCCTCTCTTGAAAAAAGAACACAGGCATTGAATGTCTTTGTTTCCTTATTGACCCTGCGAAATGGTGGGTTTCTGAAGAGACAATCTGTTCTCTTCCTTTCAGGATGCAAGTGTTTTATCATTATTTAATCCTTTAAAATTGTTTAAGTTGTACATTTTTTAAAGTTTTTCCTCTAAATTTCTCATATTACCAACCTGAGTAATTTACTTGTTTGGGGCCTTTGGGTAAGATCAAGTTGGGTCTCCATCAGGTATCCAGGTTTAATCAGGATGCAAGGATTGAGTGATGAATCTGAATGGAAAGTTAAAAAAAAAGATTTTGGGAGGCTCTGAGGGATATTGAGAGTTGTTGGAGCTGAGGGAGTAGGCAAAATGAGGTGGACCCTGGAACCATAGGAGCAAGCAAATAAAATCTTATTTTCTATAGGGGAGATGGAGTAGTAGGTGAAAATTGTCTGGCCTGGGGAGTTTTCTTGTTTGAAGACAAACTACTCAAATAGGAACTAAAAGTAGGTGAATGTGAGGCAGTGAATCTCATCTAAAACTTTTCTCACCTTTAGGTATCAGACGGAGCTAGTTGACCAAGAAGATTATTTTCTACTGGAAAGTGTGAAACTGAGAGCTGGTCCATTTATTTCTCAGATTGGGAGTGAAGAGCTAAACAAGGCTTTCTTGCTACTTTAATATTCATTCTCCTCTTTCTATTCTTCCTACTCCCGTGCCTCCTTAGTCGCTACCAGCAAAAATCAATGAAGCAGGAGAATCTCATGGATGTAGATGTTAAAGCAGAAATGACCAGAGTCCAGAAGTGCTCTTGGATGTATGAAGTAGAGGTAGTGAGAGGAGGACACTAAGTACTCCTCCCCAGAATGTAGTTGTTATGGGTCTACAGACTAACCTCAGAGACCACCTTGAAAGAGCATAGGGAAGAAAGTGAAGAAGGAGAAACACCAGGACCCTAAAGTGAAACTAAGGTGAGCCCAACCTAAGACCCCCGATTGGATTATCACTACAGGAACTGGTTATTACTTTTTATCATGGGATAGATATTCCCCCTCCTAACTGACTTGAAGGGATATATACTGGCATAAAGTCACAGGATTTCAGAAAAGAAAACACGTTTTAAAAAAATTAGCAAATACAAGAAAGAAGAAATATCCAGCAAAATTAGTGTCAAAATGAAGGATGTGAGAAGCTGTGTCAGGTGCAGCAGAAAAATCAAGTCAAGGTCAAGAGAATGAGCTGAAGTGATGGCCCATTTCAGGGATGTTCACTTACTGGACATATCTCATGGTTCTTCAAAGTCAAAAAATAAGCAGTTAGCTGGAGTGGAAATACTTTAGCATCACCCCAAGTCTGATCTCTTCAGTTTAATTTACATGCAAAGAGCTCTGTGACATAACAGTACCACTAGGACCCCAAATTCTCCATCCATAATATCTGCTGCTCTCATTGAATTATCAAAAACCTTATTGACCAGAACCTTGAGAAGAGCAATAAGCCCAGGAGAAGACCAACAGACAAGAGAGGAGAAGAAGAGGTATCAGGACATTGATACTTGCTTCTGATCTGTAAAATACTCGCTGAGTTATTATCATTACTATTAATCTGGCAGGAACCACACAGGAAGCAGTACAAGCCTCCACTGTAGATGCCATCAAATGCTAGGTTTCAAAGGGGCCTCTAGTTAGAATTCAGCCCCATCTCTCATTGGTTCCTAGGATTTGAGTAGTCTATCTCAATTGAAGAAGCCTTCTTAAATTTTGTTTATAAAGTATAATTTATTATTCAGTTATTTTTAAATAAACACAAAAATTGAACAAATGAGAAGCAGAAGTCCAGGAAGAGTGAATCATTATACTCAAAAGGTAAGCTCAGAGACTAGAAGGAACTAGAAGTGAGGTCTTTCTAGGCTTCAGTATTTCTATTTTTATAGCTGTTTGCAAGAGTTTTCACCCACGTGCTAGGTCCTCCACTTATGAAGAACATTCCAAAGCTGTTTTACCAGTCAAATTCATTCACGGAAAATCAAGAAAAAGTAAAATCAGGTAAAGTTTGTTTAGTGTAGAATCACTGATGTAAAAGATAAAGAATCCTGGAGAGAATCAAAGAAGAAAATTATATTTTGGGGTTGGGGGGGAGGAAAAAGGAAAGGCATTTCTGAAGAACTGGTAAGTGTATCACCTTGGGGAAATTTCCTTGGTCTGCCTCCACTCTAGATTTGGAGTAGGGGGTATAGGAGGAATAACTAAGTACTCTTGGAATATCATGATAAGGATCTCAGATATGATATAGTTCTTTTTCCTAAACCTTTATCAGTATTATAAGTAGAAGGTGGTGATAAGAGTTAACCCTATGGGATTCCATTTCTAGTAAGAGGACTTGTAAAATCATGGCCATTACTAGCCTCTAAAACTTCACAGTACTAATGCATGCTCCTGTTTCTGTGTATGGAGACAAGTCTTGGGAATAAGTAACCTGTTTTCAAGAAGTATCAGTAATATCCAGAGCCCCTAAAAGAGAGGGGCTAGTCTACAATGGGCTCCTGTGGCTATGTTAGGATTAGAATAGACATGATTTTTCAATCCTTCACTTCATTCTTTCATTGTGCCTCCATACTAGGAGAGCACAGATTTATTGCCAGTCATCAGTCAAGAAGGGGTAGATTCAGAATTGGCAATAAATGAGAATTATTCTGAAACAAAGAAGAGTTTGGGCCAGTTTTCTAGTAGAGGAAACAACAAAGTTTTTTTCCTTCTTGACTAGGAGAATATTTTAATTTGTTTCTTCAGGGTAAAACCTGCTATAAACTTCCTTCCTCCTGAAGGAAACTGCTTGGGCGTTCTTGAAGAATTTGTGACTTGTCCCCAGATAAAGTCCTCCCATTTTGTTCATTCTTTTTTCCTGTCAATCCCTAACAGAAACTGAGATCAAAGGTCCCTTGTGTCCAGAGGTAGAAATCTTCTTCTACCTCCAGCCCCACCCACCTCAAAGATGGTATGGTAATAGAGAATTGAATAGGGAAAACAGAAAATCAGTATATAAATCCTGGCCCCATTACTCCCTATCTGGGTAACATCAGGCTAGGTGAGGCCCTTAAACTCTCTCTTGGTTGCAGTTTCCTCATCTGCAAAATGAGGGGATTGGACTAGATGATCTCTAAGGTCCCTTCCAGATTGTAGTGTTGTTTGGAAGGGAAAGAAAGCAAAAGGTTCCCTTCTGGGTGTCTTAGGGTTGTGTTCCATCAGTGGATATAAAAATTAAAGACCCAATAAATAGGTCAGATTCCCTCAGAACAGATTTTGGGGATGCTTAGTGTGACTTGATCGCTTGACTTTGGTCAAAAATCATGATGAAGTCCATATTCCCACAAGGAACCGAATCACTTAGGGCTATTGAATGTTAAGTTCACGTTCTAGTGATTATTGTCATCTGATTATCTGATTATCATCTCAAGGAAATCCATCAGTACACCAAAGGAAGAGAGGGAACAAAGTCCCAATGAGCACATTCAAGCTATGACAGGGAAACCTGGTGCTCTTCAGCACTAGGAGGATGGGGAACCAAGATCATCATTGAATTAAGTTGTGGTCTGGCCTGGGCCCACAAACACCGTCAGGACAAAAGGATGTTTAAATGAGTAGGAATGTCAGGCCACAAAAGCCTTGGGCAGACTTTTCTTCATCTCTGAGGTTATTCTGAACACACATCTCATGCTTTGGCTAGATTTTGGAGTTCTTTGGGACAACTGGAAAAAAGCTCTGGCTTCCAGAAGTTCAGATGACTTATATCACAGAACAGCTATTCTATCCTAAAGGTAAAACTTGGATTCCTTTCACTTCATAATGTTTTTTGTCTTAATTCTCAACAGGAAAAAATATCCATCTGCCCTCACATGATCCCAACAAATAAAAGACAATATACAGACTTTGACAGGATTCTTTCGGAGACTTCTCATTCATGAAAGAAAATCTTTTAGTGATGGTGAGGAGAGATTTTCCTCCATGGGACTGTGACTTTCTTCATGACAGGAGAATGCCTTACCTTTTATTTAACTCCCAAAGTGCTTAACAGTACAATCTAAGTAATATTAGAAAACATGGTTGTTATTACTCTTAGTTTCTTTTATATTTCCTCCTTCATATTCCCCACTCAGAAAATGAAAGACTCGTAAAGGCAGAAGGATTGATTGAGCAGGTCATATGGATCAATATTCTTCTCAGTTCCTTGACTCCCATAACTACATCTCTGTACGCATTCAGCTTCTGCTTGAACATTCCTAAGATTTCCTTGAGGTTCACCATTAAGGCAAGGAGCTAGATAGATTCTTCCATTGGAGTGTTTTAGAAGTCATCTACCAAGAAGACACTGCTCTCCAAGTTTGAAATATTTCCAGGGTGGGTCATCTTTATTCTAATGTTTGGGCTTCTCTTTCAGACAAAGAATCGACTTCATTTCCCAGTTCTCCCCTGATTTGTCTCCTTGTGCTCTTTTCATGGAAGTTTGGGGAGCCCTTCATAAATAGTATCATTCAACCAGTGGTTATCTGTGTTCTTCCTTTATGAATCTTGTACCATACCAGGAACTAGAATTGAAAGACATGGATGAGTATATCGACTGATTCCAAGTTTCAAAAGCTGCTCTATGTCCAATTTTCCCTTTTATTCTGGTAGATAGAACGAAGTAGCAGTGAGAAGTAGGAGGGGCAGCAGAGTAGATCTGGAGTCAAGAAAAATTGGGTTCAAATTCCATCCCTGACACTTAGGAGCTCTCTAATGAGCAAGTCACTTAACTTCTTTGAGCCTCAGTTTCCTCATCTGTAAAATGGAAATAATGCCGACAGTACCAATCTCATTAGGTTGTTGTGAGGTGTAAATGAGGTTATAGATGTAACTACTCTTTAATAGACATTAAAGCAATATATATTATTGTCAGTTATTCTATCTACAGAAGATTAAGGGTCCTCAGACAATAACTGGTTTGGCACTCTTATTTTCAGAGAAAGAAACAGGGTCCATGAGAGATTCATGACTAAGGTAGCACAACAACAGTTAAAGGTAGAGCTAAGCTTAGAAACCAGGCCTCCTGATTGTCCAATGCTCTTTCTCTAGGTCTTTCTACCTTGTAATATCTCTGAAAAGGCAGAAATCCATTCTCTTTTGATGGAAGTCCAAGCTGTCCAGCAAATATGCTCTTCCACCTTCTAATGATTTCAGCAAAATTTCTATCATTCTAACTATATATAATCACAGGCAGAATTCTATCAGTGACTCAATAAATCTAATTATTACCAGAGAAAAATTAAAATTAAACCTGAAATTCAAAGCAGATTTTATGAAACATATGACCAAATAAAATAGTTCTATAGTACGATGACATTTTTTTTTTCAAGTCATCTTTGTATCTTGGAAACCTCCAAATATCATTTGATCAGTGTGTTTGTATCTTTTCCAGGAAAAACTCACATAATAGTACACATTTTTGGAAATTTCACATGGACCTTCCCTCCCTTGATTTGTTTTTGCTAATAGGAAGGGAACAATTTAACCTAGAGAGGAATCTAGCCTTAGGAAAATCAACCGTTATAATAAACCACAGATAGATGGCCATTGAAGTCTGAGCTCTATACAAGATTGGTCAGTCCCTGTCAAATCTTGGCCAAATAAAGCCTTAGAGACATATAGGATTTATCTATAATTATTTAAACAGGTTAGACAGGGCATCATCTCCATTCAATCATTCAATATGACCTATCTCCTAGGCAATATATGAGATCATTCTCATCACAGATGACTGAGTATGATAATGGACTATAACTTGGAAATGTAATATATCACAAACAATGATTCAGTTTTTTCATTTGTATCAACAGGAAGATGAAACCAGAGACAGATAGTATGTTTGTCATCTAGGTACCAGTCTAGTAAATTCAGAAAGATTCAAACCCAAGTTGGAACAGAGTGATGAAATATTCCCCCAGATCAGTTCTTTAAGTATATTTTAGTAAGTTATATAAATGAGTGGGTTTTGTATCAATGGAGGGTGTGTTTGGCATGATGACATATATGGTATATCCTGGAATTTTTTGGGCAAATAAGAAAAACCTAAGCAAATTGGGATGAAACGAATAGTTTTGTCTCAGGGTCAAATGATAGGCCCTGCATTCCAACTGGGAGAACTGAATTTAAGCACCAAGTTAGCAAGAATAATTGGTTAAAATGGGAAACTATTGCATGGTACAAACTTTATTCCTTAAGGCATCCCCATATCCCAGCTAAGTTCCTCCCTTCCCTAAAGTGTCCTCCCTAGCAGTGGCCATGAAAACAATGCCATAAAATCATTTCCAGTTGGAAAAAAGACTTCAGAGTATATCTTGTTCCGGGGTTTCTTCCCAGTAGTCTTATAAACTAAATAATCTCCAATATTTTTCTCAACAATTCCAACTATATCTGTCTATAAAATTTGATATGGAGGCACTTTGGGTGCTGTTTACTGCCAGGTTTCATTTTGAGATATTTGTTCTGGGTCCTGGAATTGCTAGTTGCAGATCTCAGATAATTACAGAAGTCAGGCAAAGAACTTTATGGTAATTAGAAGAAAGGAAAAGAGAGACAGCAGCATCTACTATTTCCAAAGAACATGTAAGCCAGACACTTCCCTGTTACAATTGCTCCCTTTCATTTACAGTAGAAGGTCCTAATTCCTTAATGTCCTTTCCTACTCTCCTAATGCTCCTCCTCATGAATGCTCTGCTCCAGACAAATTGGTCTTACTGTTACCTGAAGACTATTTGGGTTTTCCTTCTTCCCTGGTATGATAAATCCTCCCTAATATTCAAAAAAATAATGATCAATCCTTTAAACAGACGCATCCATTCTAAAAATCTTAATGATCCTATTTAAAATATTTTTTCAAAGATTTTTTTTGGCAGTGTCAAGACAAGATGAACATGGTTTCTTACATCTAAGTCGTTCAAACCCTTCCTTTCCCCAACCCCAACCATGGACCCTAATCACTTTGGGTCTGTAGTTAATCTCTCCTTCCTCCTCAGTTAGAATCTTTATCTATAGTATTCATTTGATTTTTTTTCTCTGCCAGATATTAGTTGTCATTCCCCTCAACATCATTCCTGAAAAGTAGTCATCCCAACTCCACTTGAGCTCTTCCAATAATTACCTAGCTGTGTGGCCTTGGGCAAGCCACATAACCCCATTTGTCTTGCAAAAACCTAAAAAAAAAAAAGAAAGAGGGGCAGAGATACTGAGTCACCAGACAGACCTGAACTTCAACCCTTTCTCTTCATGTGCTTATACTGCATTATCCTCACAGGTCTGTGAGAGAAAAGCAAGGACCATAGAAAGAGGGAACATTAAATGGGGGTGATTGTGGTTCATGGATAACACTTCCTACCTAAGAGTGAGAGAAAGAAGACTGCTCTGACCCAAAGGGGTGGACTTAAGTCCCGGAAAGGAGTTCTGCTGCTCTCAAGAAGCACCAGACATCAGACATGAGGTCATAAAAACATTTCCAGGATATGATCAACAGCATTCCTCATCTTCTCCCAGCCTACTATTTTTGATCCTTTCCCCTTTTTTCATCCCTGTCTCCTCCCTTAAAGAGAAGTAATCTTTGCTCACACAAGCTAAAATCACCCCAAACTTTTTGAATACCCAAATTAAAAATGAGAAATGAGACAGCAGGATGAGAAAGGGGATATAGGATTCTCAGAAACTGGTCTGAAGGACATGGATATTACCAATCCCTGTCCATAATGAATGAATTGAAGAATATGTCTACAATGCTTCTTGAAGAGAAGCAAAAGGGGGAAAAATCAGAGGAGAGGAGAGAGAAGAGAAGACTAGAGAATGAAGGATACACTCAAAGATGGTAAAGTATTTAAAAATTTGAAATGTTTGGGAAGTTTGAAAAGGGACTGCCCCAGAGACCTTGAGTGAACTATGATGGGGGTTCTTTGTTCATCTCTTAATATCTAATTGTTATTAATAGTAATTTGTCAGCTGGGGATATCTTCACATGGGACAAATTCTGGGTTTGGGAATGTTTTTAGGGGATTATCTTAGCTATCTTTTAGTGATGAGTGATTAAAAACTACCAATATTGAAATTTATTTTCCTAGGTTTTGGAAGATCCCCAAGTTCATCTCTCTAAATTATGCATAGTCAGTGTGATATAATGTAGTTCTAATAGGCATTTGGAAATATATTTTATCAGACCTGGTTCTACGGAAGAGAATTTGTACACTTGATGGATCCGTTGGAATCACCCCCAAATTTCTCTGCTAGCACCCAAATTAGGAAATACAGGCTCTTGTCCTGTGAGAAAAAGAGAGCAATGGAGACAAGAGAAGAGCAACCAGCAGGAAGGCTGTGTATGTGTGTGAGCTTGGTCTTTGTTTAGAGAGGCTAAATTAAAGAAGAGTCCTAGAATTAAATAATACAAAAGAAGCCTAGAGAAGGAGAAGAGAGAATAAGTCATTCTAGGAATTAAATTTTGTACTGGAAGGGAACTCAAAGGTCACTTTGCTCACTCTCCTCAGTTTACAATTGGGAAAACCAAGGTTTGAGGAAAATTTGTGATTTGGCGAAAGTCACAAAAGCCAGGAGTGACTTACCCTGAGCCCTCTGACTCCAAATTTAAGGTACTTTCCTTTATTACATGATGCTTTCCCTTGTATAGTTCCAATACTGAATTCTAAAGCCAGTTGTATTTAATACCTCTAAGATTAAGACACTTGGCTCCTCATCCAGTTCTTCTTCAGAGGACCATGGAGGCTACTCCAACTTGAACATCACTAGAGACAAATGACCTGCTCCCTCTTGCACTAGTTTGGAGTTCTGCAAATCAAGAGAAGAGGTAGAGTGGAAGACTGAGAGTCAAGAAGGAAATTAGAGATTCCAGTGCCTCACTCAAGCTTAATAAATGTGTTCAGGGCTTCCTTGTTTCTTCAGATTCTGCTGTAGGTTTTTTGAGGAAAATCTGATAACATCTCTACCAACTTAAATGCTTTTAAATCACAACTCATTTCTACCTAGGGGCTTTCTACAGAGTTGGGCTCAGTGTCCTCACAGCAGCAAGCAATCTTATATCAGGTCAAGAGCCTAAGTTCAGAATCCTGTTGCTGAAGATGGTGAACTGATATCTGTCCAGTTCAGGACAAAAACAGGATTATGTGCTATTTCATTCCAGAAACATTTTTTCTAAGCTCTTTGAATTATCTCCTGGGTATATGTATAACTTACAGATTTTTGAAAATGTAAGCCATATTTTTCCTCTGTCTAATGACCAAATGTGGTAATCAGTTAAGGAATAGAAATGATGATAATAGGATGTATTTTCTTTTCTAACAATCACAAATACATTTTTTAAATGGTCCTCTACTCATGTGAGATGTGTTGGTTATGGTGAGGAGAATAAAGAAGAAAAAGAAGTTGGTCTATCATTTCTGTAAAAAAAAAGATGAAAAAGTAATTCCTCAAATAGCTCTACAGCAAAGAACTTTTGCCCATTATTATCTCTGACCTACATTAGATTGTATTGGAGTAATGACAAAATCCTGCCAATGGAGCCAGAGTTGAGGATCACAGTGTTCCCAATCAAAATGTACTTGGCAATAGAAGAGGATGTAGACTCTGATTCTGTGCCAAGCTCATTTCCAGAATAGAGAAAATGAAATCTGCAGTTTCTTCTTATCAAAGTTATAAATTCGTAGATTATTAAAGTTCCAAGGGTCCTCTAGGTTCACTTAGTCCAATTTCCTCCTTATACAGATAAAATTATGCAGCTCTCATTCTGGCATAGTTCTCTCTCCTCTATATCACAATCTGACTCATTTGTAATTTCCTCATTTATAAAGGAGTTATATTTCAAGTCTTACCCCAGCAGAATTTATTCATTGAATTTGAAGTTGTAAGGGACTCTAGAGATCATTTGATTTAATTCCATTACCTTACAAATAAAGTGAAGGCCAGAGAAGTAAGTGACCTGCTCAGGATCTCACAAGTTTTAAATTATAGGCACAGGCTTCAAACCCACATCCTCTGATTCCAAATCCAGTGCTCTTACCAATAAACCAATGTCTATCAAGCATCTATTACATTTCATCTATTAGGTACTTTAAATGTGTTTGCTAAATGAAATTCACTCATTCATTCATCCATTCATTCATTCCCCTTTCAACCCCCCCCCCCCCAAACTCTAGGCTTGATTTGAACGGGAGAGGGCAGAGAAAAGCAAAGGAGAGCCTTCCTTCAGTGTGTAGAAAATAATTCCTTTGGATTGTTACCAAGGCCTTTGTTGACTTTAGATTGGATAGTTCTCCTTGATCTGATGAGAATGTGGAATTCGGAGCAGATTTCCCAGGAGAGTGTATATAGACATAAGCTCCCCTGTGGAATTTCTCTTAAAATATATTTGTAGAGCAGACACTAATATTTCTTAGGATAGTTGGTTGAGGAAGCTTTGGGCAGGCCAGAGTTTAGATTTATTCCCTTTAATTGTCAAACACAGTAGGAATATAAGGAAACTCAGCTAAATTTTCCTGTAAAACAACTATTTTTTTTTTTGAGATGCCCTTCTGAAAATGGTTAAATGCTTCAGTGAATAGCCCAAGTGATTAATAGAGCTTGAGCTGAACTCACAAAGGGAGAGGAAAGTGAAATAAAAGTTTGAAGCAATTTCAGCTGCTGTGGTAGTAGAATTGGAGAGAACATATTTCTTGGATTTTGTTTCTCCCTTTCATTAGCTTCTGAGTGAAACCCAGGTACGACTTGGGCCTGAGTTTTTCGGAAGAATTTGTTTCTGGCCAGAAGAAATGTCTGTCCTTTTGAACTTTTCATTTCCTCAAGGATTTTGTGATCCAGAGGAAGAAATGGTGACTTTCACCCCCTCCCAGGGAAGCCCAGGCCATACCCCACTGGATGCTCTCTATCCCACATTGAAGGTCCAAAAATTGGAGATCAAGAACAGAATCAGCAGATGTGAGAGTATTTACAAAATAGCAGTTCCTGCAGGAATTTTGGTATGACCTAATCTCTATCTGTTCTCAATTGGGAAAGAGCCTCATATTCTGTTGTGTTCTCTTCTCTCTCAAATCCTTCCCTACAGGATAAAATCCACTTTACTCACTTATACCTTAGCATGGACTTAAACCTTCTTGTCCTACCTAGTGGTAGTTCCACTTTAAGTCTTTTCTCTCATTGTTTAGGGACATGACTATGTTACCTAAGGAATTTAAGTAAAGTTATTAGGGGCTTGGGTATGTCTCCCTATCACTCTTGGAATTATCCCATGTTAATAGATTTTGGCTCTTCCAGTCTAAATCAATTGTAGAGAACTTCCTGGACCAGAAGAACAGTAGTCTTAGGGATCAAAAACGCCTGAGAAAGCAGAGAATATCCCATGAAGAAAGGTGATTTTTTTTCTATTACCACTAAACAGTCATACATCTGCCTTGGTTTCAAACAAGCATGATAATAAAGAATTGGAATTAGAAAGTAAGATCTAGAAATTCTACTTTCTCATAGTACATATATAGCACATACTTTTTTCTTATACTTTATATATACTTTATTATATTATATACTTTTACATAGCATATATACTTATGTTTATACATATATATTTATTTATACACACATACTCCTACTACTTCCGACACTAGTTTTTTTGTTCTAATCAAACTTGTCTAGTTACTTTCTCTATACATATATACATATATTTTATTTTCTGTGTCCATGCCACTACTCTTGCTCCTCCCCCCCTACTTGAAATGTACCCTCCCCTCCATCTTGTTTGTTTTTGACCTATCTTTCCTTCAAGGTCTAACTCCCATATTCTTCATGAAGTTTTCTCCAACTATCCCAATGCTTGGAATCAGTTTCTTCTTTGAACTATATCTGGGATCACCTGTAGTATTTATCACCTTGATTTCCCTTACATTGTTGTATGTTCCCCCTTGAGGATAGGGTTTATCTCAAACAGCTTCTCTATAGGTTTAGTATTAGGGGACAAGTTTAGTATCCATAAGTGCTCAATACATATTTAATGATTGATACTTCAAATTCCAGGGATAATGGAGTAGAAGATGAGGACCTGAGGATCTTCCAGCGATTTAAAGAGGGTTAATTTATTTATACTTGTAGCGTCTGTACATTTTTTCATGGAGTTTGAGAAAAGAAACTACCAGTTCTGATAGAAAGGACAACATCTTCTTCTGATAGAGAGACAAATAAAAGGCAGGTGTAGCTATTTTATTGAAAATTTAAAATGACTTTTTCAAGTTTTAAATAAGTTATTCTCTTGGGACCTGTTACAACCTTAAGCCCACTGAGTAAAAGTGCATATTCCAATTCATGTAAAATTTTCTTCAAATAAGTTCAGAAAAAGAGGGATCTTTGGAAAGAAAAACTGCTAGGGCTTTTAAAGTAATTGTATTGTAAATACAATTTAGCAAAATCTAATAACTACTACTTCCAAACCAATGAAAAATATACCTAAACATACAATAGTCATGACATAGTCTTAGGGTATTTGCTCCATTCCCTCTCTTTTCTCATTTGAATTGGGAAAATAAATTTTATTTGTCCCTTACTTTTAAAAAAAAGTAGGTAAGAGAACATATTTACTAAGATTATTAGTGTAGTCTATATGAATACAATTTTGTTTTTCATTTACTTTATATATTTTTCACATATTTTCATTTTTTTGCATTCTTCAAGTTGTTTAGTCCTATTGGTGCTATGGTATTCCATCATATTGACAATAGTTGACATTTGTATAACATTTTCAAAGTACTTCATATTAACAGAAATTATGTGAAGTAGATATTATGAGGAAACCAAGGGTCATTTGTGGTCTTAATTGTGGTCAAAAGGTAAGCAGCCATCAATCAGAATTACAACCAAATTCACTTCTGATACTAAATTAATTTATCTGTCTGCCTACACTGTACTCTTATATTTATTAGTCCTAATTTTTGGACTTTTGTGTGAATTCCAACTTTTATGACAAAACAGATACACATGCTATTTTTTTTCCCCTTAAGGAATATTCTCTCATTGTTCTTGATTTCCTGGGACATATGTCCAATGACAGAATCAGAGTACAATCAGTTTTATTACTTGTGCTATGTAAATGTTAGATTGTTCTCCAGAAAAAAGACTGCCATTTTTCACTACCACAATTTAAGCCATTCTGGAGTATATCTGTATTCCCAAATCCCAATGATCATCACAGTTTTGCTAGTGTGATAGATATTAAGTGATTCCTCGTTATTGTTTAATATATAGTTCACTTATTAGAGACAATGGATCTTTGCTCATTAAGTCCAATTACAGCTTGTGTTCTTCTGTGAGTTTCCTGCTTGTGTGCCTATTAAGACTGAATTTGGACTTTAATCTTTATTTTAAACACTTGACAACCTACCCCCAATCATTTATTATATTTTGTTCTTGATTATTGATTTTTCATGTAGTTATACTTTTAATTTTCATATAATCAAGTCCATATACCTTGTTCCCATTTTTTTCTTCTTTGTTTGAAAAGAATTTATCTTTCAGTCTATATCAGGGATAAAATTCTGTATCATCTAATTTTTCTTTTTAACTCTATTATCTGTGGTAGATAGCTAATAAATGTTTGTTGAAAAAGATTATTATATGATACAGCAATATTACAAATTTCCTGCTAAACACTGTGTGCTCTGGGGAGAAACAAAGACAAAAATGAAATAATGCCTGCTGCCCTTAGGGAGTTATATTCTCCTGGGGAATAAGGATTAAAACATGTATGTAGTCAAGTAAAAAGAAAGTAAATTGAGAGGAGAGGTCACTGGTTGACTGGATGATGGCAGGGATCAGGAAAAATTTCAAGGGGATGCATTTCCAAAGAAGATAAGGCTTCTCAGAAAAAAAAAGATCAGTGCATTTCCTTCTTGGGAGTGACCAATGTAAACACACATTGGTTGGGAGATGGATTGTCAAATTTGGAGATCAGTTGCTGGTCCATTTTTTTCTGGAATATGGAATGCGAGAAACGGTGTGATTTGAAAAAAGGTGGAGTTATGTGATGGAGAACTTTAAATTGTCAGACTTGGGAGACAGGGATTATAGAAAACTTTTGAAAAAAGCTGGTCAAGTCTGTGCCTTGGAAGGTTTTTGGCAGGTGTGTGGGAGATGGATGAAAGAGGGGGAGAAAATGTAGTAATCAGTGAAGTCCAGCATATTAAAAACCTGAACTTGGATGAATAGGGTAAAGGAGACAGAGGCAAGAGATGTTCTGGAGGTAGAATCTTCAATACTTGGTAACTGATGGAATTATTAGGAGTGAAAAAGAAAGTAGTCAGAAAATGACTTTATGAAACTCAGTTGAACCTTCTACTAAAACAGAAGAGGTTGCACACTTAATTGGGCTTAAGAAGAAACAACCAGTTTTGCTTTGAACATGCTGAGTTTGAAAAGTTCTTGAGATTCCAAGAAATGTCCACAAAGGATCTTTGTTTCAGTGTATCTTTCCTTTCATGCTTATTTCCCTATATACATTTGAATATCATAGTATTCAGTTCTATAAAGCAAACTATTAAGTTTTAACTGGCATTCTATTAAATCAATAATCTTTATTGGATAGTAGGACATTTTTCTCTATTCTTCATAGTTATAAACATAACATCAACTGACATTTTAAGATTTCAAATAGTTTCCCCTACATTATTTCCTTTAAACCTAAAACAATCTGGTATTATGTCATTTTACAGATGAGGAAAATGGAGCTCAGATTTGTCCATGATCACATGCCCTGTAAGTGCCAGAGACAGGATTCAAAAACCTCTGGTCTCCCTGACCACTCTAACCACATGGTTTGTATAAACATGAAATATTCCTTTATTTCTTTAGGAAAATTCATTTCTGTCATCAGCATTTTATGATATTCCTTAGAAAGCTCTCCTATGTTTCTTGGTAAATTAGTGACTAGGGACTAGTTAAAGCTATCCAATTGATGGTTTCTGAATTCCCTGGCTAGGCTTGAACTTTGCTCTAGATTATCACTATTAGACAGGAAAAGATGCCAGTTATTTTAGACCTTGAACCTTAGGGATGTAGAAGCTATACAAAATCTGATTCAGATTTCTAATTTATAAACTTTGTTTATAAATACATGTAAGCAAAATTATTGTCATTCTTTATAGTTGGTTAGGACTGAAAAGCATTCCCAACCCTAGGAGATGGGTTTTGCCCACCAGATTCTAACTCTAACTGTCATTCTCCCCCCACCCCCTCAACCCCCACCCCCACATCCTATGCCCCTGGGCTTTTCCACAATGGAAGGCTTGGGAGTTTTATACATACATACATACATATATATATATATATATATATATATATATATATATATATATATATATATCCTTCAAAGGACTGGGTCTTCAAAACAAATCCTGATCTTAATTTCAAGTCCTCCCAATGCTATACATAGGTAATTTACTGAATTTACTAAATGATGCCATGGAAACAGATTACACAATTTAAGATTTGGGTTCATCTATAAGCTTATGAAGAGATTACTTTTCAACTACAATTTGAAATAGGTTTCTGATAACCCCTTCAACTCTGAGATTGTTTGTTTCTGGGTTTAGGGCTTGTATTTAAAGGTGGATTAGGCTTTCACCAATGCAGATAGATGTTGTATTTTAGCTCTCAATATTGCTGCTGGCAAGATTTGAGAAGGTACCAGATCCTTCAGAGGACTGCCAGCATAGGGGATTATGGTCAATTGAATACTGAGTTCAATGATAAATCTGATTCCTCATTTATTACGAAAGGAAGAATAACTGATTTATAAACCAAATTAAATTATTGCGGCAAATTGGTTAAGAATTCCCATCCAGAGAAGAGCTGCAGCATACATATTAAATAATGTTTTAATTTTCTTAACAGTTCTTTTCATCCTTGATTTTGACAAGACTTGACAGCTTTCTTTGGATTTGATGACATATCTCTAACAAATCGCCAGCAGTGTCTCACCTTGGGTGTTGGGTTTGCTATTCACACAGCCTTCAAGAGGGAATGTGACTACAACTGGCTCCCATTTCTTGGCATGGGTTCTGCCTGTTAGATTCTGACTCCCAACTGACATTCTTATCATAGACCCTGTCACATGTCCTTGGCCCTACAGCATGGAGCCCAGGCTAGACAATAAAGTATCAGGTCCCTAAGTTGACTCCTACCTTCTTACAAAATACAGTTGCTGCCTCAATATACCATTAAAGAGAAAAATAAGACATTTATTTTTCTTTCCTATTAGTGGCATGACTAATCTATTTTACATGTTACTGAAAGATGATGGGAATGCAAGGACCCAAGTGCAGAGCTTGCATTAAGGCAAGGCATAGACAACTTAAGGAGGTATTAAGATGGTAATTTTATTAATACCAGGAATATAATTTAATCTTCATCATTTCTCCTCAGAAACTGGTTCCATTTGCTTTGGGCCTAGATAGCATACCTATTATCTTTCTTTGTCTCTCTTCTGTTTTGCAAATTGCTTCAGGAAAGCATATCTAAGCAAGAGTTATGGACAAAAAAATGGACAAGTTTTTTTCATCTTTTGGAAAGGATGCTTTTCTTAGTTTAAAATGCCTTAGATGTTTGGTATGTAGTACAAGGAACTCTTGGTTTCAGTTGCTGTTTGCTTACTGGTCATTAAAAGATTTTAACTTCAGGACAACTGAGACATATAATCATTGGGATAAATGTACCTAATAAAAATCTGACATCCATTAGCTGAAGAAATGACCCAGATTTCTAAGTGCCATCCTCAGTGGATAAAGCTCTAGAAAGAAGAAACACACGTTGCTAGTACTCTCGCCTTTGCTTGCTTACTACTTGTGTTTATTTGGTATCACATAATCTTCTTTGGGCCTCATCTTTCCTCATTTTAAAATGATATAGAGAAACATATTTTGCAAACAAATCTAAGGTGGTCCATTACACTTATTAAATGGGAAAATATAATTAAATGCTATTAGAGTTAATACTATTGATGAAATTGGGGAGGAACAGCCACACTATTTTACTGTGAGAGAAGTTATGAATTTGTGCATTTCTTTTGGAATACAAAAGTTGCAAAAAATACAAAACTCACTGTACTCTTAAATATCCTGATCTCACTGTGAGAACAATGGTCCATTGGGATGTTATTAAAAAAAGGAAACAAAATAGATTGCACAAAAATGTTCGTAGCAACTTTATTTATAATTGGAAAAACTGAAAGTGTGGCCCAGGGGCACAGAAACCTAATAGAATCTTAATGAACAAAGAAAACTGACAAATATGAAGAAAAAGAAATATGGAAAGACAAATGTCAAGGAGAAAGATAGCAGGACAATAATATACACACTGATTACAACTATATAAAATCACAATAGCAAAAATACTATGACAAAAAAAAGCAAAACTCAGAAAAACAAAGGAACACAAATTTCAAGCCATTTTTGCATCTTATTAAAATTTATATTTCCATTTTCATTTTTTCTATTAGTAAATCATGTATTTCTGTTTTCATCTATTATAGCATGGAAAATTTCTTGTGTGTATTTGGTCTAGTCATTTCTCCTCCACCTTTCTGATACCTCTTTCCTTTTATTTTTCATCTGGACATTCATACCTCCCTTTCCCTTCCTCCCTCCCATATCTTTCCCTTCCTCTTCATCTGGAAACTTCTATACTTGGAATATGAAAACAGAAATGTTTTCCTAGCTGACCAACAACTTCCTGCTTTGTGTGTTCAGGAGGATGAGAAATCAATGAGTCTCTTACCTCTCTGTAAATATTTGAGCCTTCTGATTCTGAAACCGTCTGTAGTGCCAAAGCTGATCCAATGTTAGTCCCAAAGCATGAACCCAGGGGTTATCTTCCTTTACCTGCCATAACACAAAGACTATCATATCCAAGGTTATCTGAGGACATCCCTGGTTTTACAGCTCTCCTACCCTTTTCCCACTTCTTTGTGTTTGTTCATTTGGTCCTTTATAGAAGGGGCTAATTTGGTTTCAGTAGTACCCTTGTCTTGTCCCTATTCCCTTGCATGTTTCCAGTTAAGTCATATGTTCTTCCCTTAAACATACTGAATAAAATGATCTGCTGTTTTTAACATTGATTGGCTTATCTAATTATTCTATGATGATACTCTTTAAGATCTAGACAGATGAACAGTCACCTACCTCTGGACATTAATCAGGCATAAGATAGAAACTAATTAAACCTTGACATGAGTCACAATCTCTCAGGTGCAGCTTCATCATCTATAATATGAGAATAAAATTTGCAGTATGTATCTTGAAGTGCTGGTCTGCAAAGAGAATTTTGTCAATCATTAATTACTATATGGTTGTAAATTATTGTTGCTATTACTAGGGTAGAATATATGGGTGGGATCTCCATGACCAGTAAGAAGATTTCTCAATGTGTGATTATCACTAAACTTCAAAATTCTACACATTTAGTGTAAACTGGTGCTCTTAAGTGATGTGGCAGATAGAATCATGGAATCAGGAAGATCTGAAATCAAATCCAGCCTCAGATCATTCCAATTATGTGTCCTTAGGCAAAACATTTAACCTTGGAAAGTTTCCTCATCAATAAAATGGGAATGATAATAGCATCTAATTCCTAGAGTTATAAGTTTCAAATGAGATAATAACAGCACAGAGATAATAACTGGTATATGGTAAGAACTATATAAATGTTAGCTAGTGTTGTTATTATTGTTGTCATAATTAATGATGAAAATGATGATGATGTATACACCATATCAATCATGTCAAAATAGAGGAAGGGTTCATGAAGGCAAATATAGATGACAAAGAGGCATTCTCCTAAGGATTAATAGTCAATGTAAGCTCCTTGAATATAGGAATTGTTTCATCTTTTCCTTGGTGTCCTCAGAATTTAGCAAAGTGTCTGGTCTATAATAAGCACTGGTCAAATGAATACATAAGTAAACTAATAGTATACAAAATAAAAATTAAAAACAAGTAATAACCATATGAAGGACTTCACTAATACACTAATAACAAAAGATATGCAAATTAACTAATACCTAGTAAACTGGCAAAGATAGTAAAAGATGGCCAACAATGTTGACAGATCTACGATGAGACAGGCATACAAATATACTACTGATAGAGCTCTGAATTACATTAGAACTGTTTTTGAAAACTGTTTATTTTTATAGTGTAGAGGGGTGGAGCCAAGATGGCTACAAGAAGGGAGTCTTAGGTGCTCTCTGATAAAACTTGAAACTAAGGACTCTAACTAAACTTTCGAGAGACAGAACCCACAAAGGAACACAGTGAGGCAGTTCTCCTACTTAAGGTAACCTGGAAAAGAGCAGAAAGGCTCTGCTCCCTGGGGTCGGAGGGGCGGCCTGCCAGAGGGGTGGCCCGCCAGAGCAAAAGAACTTCAATCTCCCAGAGGCAGCCCCGGGGCGCTGGGAGACGTGGCTCACAGCAGCGGGGGACTCTCCTGAGCTGCACCCCGGGGAGCACCGGGCACAAAGTGGGGGAACAACGGGGACCTCTGCCAGAGTGAGCATGTGGAGCCCAGCCCTCAGGGCACATGCAGGCAGAGCCCATAAGCAGGAGCCCCCAGGACATGAGCCCATTGAACCTAGGGAGGGGAGTGAAGAGAGAGAGACTGCTGAGCTCTGTCCTCTGCCCCTGGAACAGGACTCTGGGGCACTGACCACATTCAGATCCTGATCACAGTCTAGGCCCCCCCCCATAGAACAGCAGGGCCCCCCCCCAACCTCAGCCCCGTGGCAGAGGGGGACACTTATGGTCATTCACAGACCGGGAGGGAGGACAGAGCCTCACACACTGAGACCCTTGTGGTAGTGTCCCAAAAGCTCAGGAAGCACCCCCAAACCAGGCGCAGGCTGGGAAAATGAGCAAGCAGAGAAATAAGAGGAAGACCATTGAGAAATATTTTGCATATGAGCCCAAGAAGGATCAAACCAATCAGTCTGAAGATGAGGAAGCACAAGCTCCTGCATCTAAAGACTCCAAGAAAAACAGAAATTGGGCTCAGGCTATGACAGAGCTCAAAAAAGACTTTGAAAATCAAATGAGGGAGTTAGAGGAAAAACTGGGAAAAGAAAGGAGAGAGATGCAGGAAAAACATGAAAATGAAGTCAGCAGCCTAGTCAAGGAAATCCAAAAAATGCTGAAGAAAATAGCATGCTAAAAACCAGCTTAGGTCAAATGGATAAAACAGTTCAAAAAGTTGTTGAGGAGAAGAATGCCTTAAAAAGCAAAATTGGCCAGATGGAAAAAGAGATAAGAAAACTCTCTGAGGAGACCAAATCCTTCAGACAAAGAATAGAATTCAGGGAGATTGATGAATTTACCAGAAATCAGGAATCAATACTTCAAAACCAAATAAATGAAAAATTAGAAGAAAATGTGAAATATCTCATTGAAAAAAACAACTGATATGGAAAACAGACTTAGGAAAGATAATTTAAAAATTATTAGAATACCTGAAAGTCATGATCAGGAAAAGAGCCTTGACATCATTTTCAAAGAACTACTAACAGGAAAATTCCCCTTATATTCTAGAAGCAGAGGGCAAAATAGAAATGGAGAGAATTCACCGATCCCCCCCAAGAAAAAGATCCCAAAAACCCAACCCCTAGGAATATTATAGCCAAGTTCCAGAACTCCCAAGTCAAAGAGAAAATATTACAAGCAGCCAGAAGGACACAGTTCAAATATTGTGGAGCCGCAGTCAGGATCACACAGGACTTAGCAGCAACTACATTGGAAGCTCATAGGGCTTGGAATATAATATACTGGAAGGCAAAAGAGCTTAGAATGCAGCCAAGAATGAACTACCCAGGAAGGCTGAATGTCCTCTTCCAGGGAAAAAGATGGACTTTCAATGAACCAGGGGAATTTCAAATGTTCCTTTTGGAATGGCCAGAGCTGAACAGAAGGTTTGATCTTCAAATACAGGATTCAGGTGAAGCATGGAGATTGGAGGAGAGGGGGAAAATATGAGGGACTTAATGATGATGAACTGCATGTATTCCTGCATAGAAAAATGACACTGATAAAACTTGTATGAACCTTCTCAGTTAATAGAGCAGGTAGAGGGAGCTTTTATAGTTGAAGCACAGGAGAAAGCTGAATTCAAAGATAAAATATGGTGTAAAAATGGAGTCAATAGAAAAAAAGGGAAATGTAATGGGAGAAAGAAAAAGGAGAGGGAGAATAGGCCAAGATATTTCATATAATAAGTTTTTCTTTATTACAATGAGCTATTGCAATGATATGGAAGGGGGAGGCAAGGGGGAATGAGGGAACCTTTGCTCTCATAAGAGGTGGCTAGGAGAGGAAACAGCATATATATTCAATGTGGTATAGATATCTGGAGTAAGAAGGAGGGGGGGGAGCAGGGGGAAGGGGTGGGGATGTGACTAAAGGAGGAGAGGATGGACCATGGGGGGAGAGTGGTCAGATATAACACATTTTCTTTTTTTTTTTACTTCTTGCAAGTGGCTGGGATTGGAAGGCCTGTCCAGGACCATGGGGCCAGGTGGATTCTGGGCATAAGGGGTGGTATAGGGGCTCAGGGCTTCTTGGCCCCAGGACCAGGGATCTGTCTGCTGCACCACTCAGCTGCCCTACAGCAGAGTCAGAGTGAAAGGAGAGAGAAAATATAATACATAGTAGTGGAGAAATAAGAAAGGGAGTTGCGATAAGCAATGGCAACGTTGGAAAAATATGGAAGCAACTTTTGCAATGGACTTACCATAAAGCATGCGATCCACCCATGACAGAGTTGTTGGTGTTGGAACAAAGACTGAAGCACATTTTTAATTATTATTATTTGGAGGAGGGTGCAGGGCAAATGGGGCTGGGTGGCCTGCCTGGGGCCTCATAGCAGGGTGATCGTTGCGTGTCTGAGGCCGGATTTGGACCCGGGTGCTCCTGGCTCAAGGGCCAATGCTCTGTCTGCCACCCAGCCACCCCTGCTATGATTACTATTTTATTTTATTTTGGGTCTTTTTTTTTCTTCTTTTTGGTTTTTGCAGGGCAGTGGGGATCAGCTGGCTTGCATGTCACACAGCTGGGTGATTGTTGGGTCTATGGGGCTGGATGTGGGCTCAGGTGATCGTGGCTCCAGGGCTGGTGCTTCGTCCATTGTGCCACCTGGCCATACCTACAATTATTACTATTTTTTTTTAATTTAAAATTTTTTTTTCTCTCCCCTTTACTTTTTCGCCCAAGCAAGTCTATATTCACGGGGGGGGGGGGCATTTTGTTTACTCTTAAACAGGAATATTTTATTAATGTAAAAAAAACCCATTTGTACAAAATGAGAATTAAAAAATAAAATAAAATAAAACAAAAAATATAGTATAGAATCATATAGGGAAAATATCACAACTTATTATACACTTTAAATCTGTATATTTTTAAAGGGGCCCTTTTATGTCAAAATATTTATAGCACATTTTGTGGTGGCAAAAAATGGAAACAAAATGGATTCTCATGGATTTGGGAATGGCTGAACAAATTGTGATATGTGTTTTTATTGGAATATTACACAGAAAGAACTATTGGAAAACTTGAATAACAAAAGGACAGAAAAGTAGAGAATCAAGAGAAACAATATACCTGGTGGCAATGATTTAAATGGAAAAAATACCAAAATGAAACTAGACTCAGAGTAATTGTAATCTTGACACCAAAGAGATGTATATATATATATATATATATTCATCCTTTCAGGCAGAGGTGATGATGCAGATATGCTGTCAGAAATAGTGTGTTGATTAGTTTTGCTTAACTGTTTTGTTAGAAGAGGGAGCTCATAGAGAACATTGATGAGTAATCTGAAAATAAGTACTGTGTAATAGATAAAGAGACCAAAATAATCTAATATTAATACATATATTTAGTGGTACCTAGGTACTCATAATTAATTCATTCTTGAACTCTTGAGGAATGTAAAAACTGACAAGTGCCAAATGAATTTTTTTCCCATAAGAAATAATGTAATTAGGAATAATTTGTGAAATTTCACAAATAGCTGGGCTAATATTAAGTATGAGGTTGTTTTAACCTTAAAACCAGCCATACATGGCTAAAAAAAATTACAATAAAAATAAAACAAAATTTGACTTTGCCTGTACTGAGACGCATTCCTGGCATAATAAGATGAGGAGAGAGGGATTAATTGTTTGAAGGTGAGTGCTCTTCCAAGGCAATTTCTCAGGAGTTTGCTCTGTTTTCTGTCTCTTGGCTTTACTGAACACTGTTGGAGATTCAGATTTAGGGAGTTGCACTAAAAACCTATCTAGGGAACCTTGTTTCTCTCAATGTTTCAAAATATTTATAATGTGATAATGTCTGTTCATTAAACAGGTCCACATTTTCGCTTGCTAGAGCTGAGTGGATTTTTCCCACAAAATTTTGTACTTGAACCCATTTACCACACATTTCTTCTATCGGTGCAGTAGATGCTTCTTTTCTTTCCTCCTCACCATTGTGAGATTGGTAGCTTGAGAGACAGTGACACAAAATACCCACCCTTGGCCCAAGCAGGTAGTGATGAAAAATAACAATATAGGACTCTTTTAAAGTCTTGTAATTGGAATTGCATTCACTTTAAATTTTTAAATGAGGATCCATTGAAGGTCAAGTCTGGTTCCAGCCACCTTGATTTTTCCAGGTCCAATAGCATATCCTGAAATTGCTGTAATTAAAAAGCTAGTAGCTGGATCTTGGGGTTGAGCTGGATGACTGATGTGAGGGGAGCCATGGCCTGTCCCAGTCCTCTGCCTCTCTATTTAAGTGCCCTCTCAATGCTCTTAGTTGAGGGTCTTGCCAGTCCAAAGTATTTACTTTGAAAAAAGAGTTGTCAAATCAGGTCCATGTCTCCTGGATACCCTAGCTGAGAATAATGGAATGGGACCCCAGTTTTATTTTGTTGGGCTTTGGGACTGGGGCCATGATTAAGAGGGATGTCCAGGGACCTTTGAATTATGCTGCCACAGGTGAAATCTTGGACCTACATAAAATGGACCAGAGTGAGAGCATTTGCCAAGAATGTCTTCATTAATCAAGAACAAAAGTTGGAGGTTTGAACATGATCAGATACCATCGTAGTTTCAACCATAAATGATGTGACTGTGATCCAACAGCATTATTCTCATTGCCCACTGGGCAGCTTCTGAGGAACCAAAGCTTTTTCGTTCTGAAGGGAGTATGCAGAATCTGAGCAGCATAGACAACCAAGTGACAGATTAGCTTTCCCTACTGTTGAAGTCTTGTTGCCAAATATTACCTTACCAACAATTGGTCCATAGTGAGACTGATCAGCTTAACATCATAAAATTATGTCAGTACTATAATTTTATGATGTTAAGCTGAGAGGCATGGGTTATATTAAAATGAGCATCTTGATCATGCCACCCAAATCTTGTTTAAAGAGACATTAATTTCCAAATCACCTAACAAAAGGGAGCACCCACATTTTCCCACTGTCTGTCTGAACTGTCTGAACAAAATGATCAGAAATGCAGCCATTAGTGAAAAGTTTAACTCAGTTCTACCATCCATAGATTATCATCAGAGAAATCATACTGAAGACTTAGACCATTGAAAGACAGGTTAGCTTTACTATAGTGTCACACATTTGTCACCAAAAATACCATATTGTTGCTCTGTCCATCATGACCGCAATGCTCAGATGCCTCAATGTGACCAAGGCCCCCTCTCTGTATTCAGACCTCTTATATGAGCAAGTTCTGGAAGGATGCCTTTGTACAGCATTCCCTTCACTTGAATCAAAATAATGTGCAAGTCATGTCATTATTCATTTGATGTCATGGTCTTCAATTACAAAGACATTAATCAGCACTCTCCTAGTTACCTACTATCTCTTTTTTCTTTTCAATCCTGGTTCTTTTAAACTGCTTTTTTGGGCTCAGTGGTCTCACTCGTTTTTTGTTTTTGTTTTTTGTTTTTTTTTGTTTTTTGCAAGGCAAATGGAGTTAAGTGGCTTGCTCAAGGCCACACAGCTAGGTAATTATTAAGTGTCTGAGACCTGATTTGAACCCAGGTACTCCTGACTCCAAGGCCAGTGCTTTATCCACTACGCCACCTAGCTGCCCTCTTTTTTTTCCAGTGGTCTCACTCTTAACCTTTTTTCAACCCCTTATTAATCCTTAAAATGCACAAAAGTACGACGCAGTAATGTCAATCATGTTGGGGTCCTGCACTGTGGTAAAGACTGACACATTGACCTTGGTTTCATAGTGAGAGGGACCTGGAGTGGTGAGCAAGTGGTAAGTGAGGAAGTATTTTCTCTTGTGGGGAATCTTCGTGACTTATACAAAATTCTAGCAATCAATCAAGCACTGAGGACTGCAACATTTTTTTGCTCATCAAAATGTGACTGCGTTTGACAAGTTCTGAGGCTGACATGTCCTGAGATATGGCTTTAAATGTAAGGAAGACAACTGATCCTGTTTCTGAGTCTGAATTAGACATGGAAGCATTTTCCTATTACATATTCTTTCATTGTATTCCTAGGAAATTCAGCTACCTTTCCTGTGATGAGCAAGAGTTGAGCTGAAACAGAACAAATAAGAGAGACAAGATTTCCCCAAGAAAGATGTTAAACCTGTTTTAGAAAGATGGTGGGTTTGGGGGTGAAAGGAAAAAAACGCTTTTCCCTATTTGCATCAAATTCTGCTTAAGTAGCAGATCTGACCTGGGATCAATGTCTCCATGATAGTAGAATTCACCACAGATTTTTTAGTGCTGGGAAGAAGACAAATTTGATAGTTGCAATATTAATTTCTTTTATAAAAATTCCTTTCCTTAATGGATCTCTGAAAGTGATTGAGATCTGGAGGTTGTCTATATACAAAGAATAGAACAATTGTGGCTGGGTCCCTCTTGAAGAAGTACATGGTAGCTAGCCACTGTTGGCTTATCAGTATATATAGAGATCAAAACCAAACAGCACCAGATCAGTTTTGATTCTTATGGGATAGACTCTAGGGATTCCCTGGGTTACTAGCTATCTCAACATCTGTCTCTAATTGTGAGGAAACTCAAAGTTGCCACAGGTGTCCACACACAACTTGACTTGTAGGGATAGTGATTAATAATTCCCCAGGTTCCAGCAATTATCAGCTCTAGGACAGTCCTGAGTTTTGTGTTAAAGGATGTGGGTTTAAAATTTGACTCTGAAACTTGATATTTGGAGTTACAGTCTTCAGTTCCTCATCTATAAAATGAGGGGGTTGAACTAATTGACTTCCAAAGTTCATTCTAGTTCTATGAAAGCAAATCTAATATTAATACTGTAATGATTAAAAAAAAGTTTGAGTGACATATTTCTGGGTAATTTAATAATTTTATTAATAAGGCCAGGATGATCATTTGGTCATTTCCCATAGATCAAAGACCCCTAATGGTGGTGGTGATGGTGTCACAGTTTCTATGCCTTTTGAAGAGTAGATTTTTCCTGAGAGCTGGCAATCAACTAAAATTAGATAAACAATGAGAGGCATAGGTTATATTAAAATAAGCATCTTGATCATGCCACCCAAATCTTGTTTAAAGAGACATTAATTTCCAAATCACCTAACAAAATGGAGCATCCACATTTTCCCAGAACTGTCTGTACAAAATGAGCATTATCCTAAAATCAGAATTTCTTTCATTTTCTGATTAAATCTTTACCTAAATTAAATCTCTTAAGAGATTTTCCATGCAGGTTGGTTTCTGAATGAGGAAGTAGAAAAGGGGTAAAATCTTGATTCTGATTAAAAAAATTATTAAATTTCTCACAACACTATGGAAAAAGAAATCAGAGATCCAAAGAATGGTCAAGAGAAGCTAGTAGCCCTCTAGGTTGAGGATATGGGATCCTAGGGATTATTGGCATTTGGAGTCTGACAGTGTTTGATTGCTAGAACTTTGTATAAGTCACAAAGATTCCCCACAAGAGAATAGCAATACATTAGACCGAGGTCTGGCCTGAGTCTATGTATAGTCTCTGTCAGGACAGAAAAATATTTAAATGAAGTAGGATCATCTATATCTCCAGGTATCTTGGAAGTGGTAAGCCTTTTTCCTCTGAATATAGTCTCAAAAAGTCTTCCATGACTTTGCTTCCAGGACTCTTTGCTAAATGATACATTGACTTCCATCAGAATTGATGCTTTAGTATCACTGCCAGAAACCATTTTGTACCCAAGCAAAAATTAGATGCCCCATTAGAATGGAATTAAAAAGCAGGGGAGAAAAGCACCTAGAATGGATAGACTAATTCACTATGAATTGAGTGAGGAGAGAGCAGGATACTGGCTTTGGTTGGGGAGTTCTTGGTCTGGGGTATGACTTCAGGAACAGTGCTCATTCACAGAAATTCATTTGAAAATGCTCACAGTTTCATCAATTTTACTAATAGTGGTGGTATTCTTTGATTTTCAGAATTTTCAGACCCAGAGTGTGAAGTATATGTAAAATTAGGCAATAAAAGTTCACCAAATCTCAATGAAGTCTACATTGTTTGCTTCTTGGTTTGCTACCCTCTTCATTCTAACAAAAGAAACCATTTTTAAATGGTTTTAAAATGAGGCTTTATGGTTGGAAGGACTTCTCAGTCCTATATACCAAACTCTTTTCTGGAATATTTATTGTAAAAATAAATTAAAAAGCTTTTCTGTAGTTAATATGAGTGTGTTTAATGTCTGTGATCAATATATTGGTTTTTATGATAATTTTTTATGAATAGCAAGCCAAGATAAGACATTATTAATTTCTACTTTTCCTCATCCATATCACCCAGTCTTCTTTGGTAATCTGATCCAGAAAAATATCTGACATCACTTTAACACCATCTCCAGCAGTTCTACCACATGGTGGGGAACAGTATTTAAGTATCTCTAGTATTTCCAAGTTGAGAGATGCTTTATCTCTGATGAAAGGGGTTCCTTCGTGATATGTTTCCCATTTATGCTTCATGGGGATCCTTTCTCCCTTTCTCCCCTCAACCCCTAAACCCTTAGACCTTTAGCACATTTCTCCTTCTTGGGGATGGTAAAGTTTCAGGTGAGGAACAGACTATCTCCTCATGACAAATTGCTTGGGGCCCCAAGTTCCAGACTAGTGTAAAAACTGAACCTTGATATTTTATATATGGAAAGAATTTTTGGCTTTGGATCTTTCATTTCCACTTATAATTTTCCACTTCTTTGAAAATTCTGCTCCATACAAATTGAAGGAAGCACTAGGTACTGGAAGGAGGCTCAGAAAGAGCCTCTGTTTGAATCTTTGCTATTTATTATTTATGTAACCTTGATTCAGTCACTTGAACTTCAGTTTCCCCATCTCCAAAACAAGGAGGCTGATCTAGCTTATTCCCTTTTTCTAAGGTCTTATGATTCTGGGGTGTTTTCATCACCCCTTCCACCTCTAATAATTTGCTTGGATACTCTTCTTTCTCCCTCTTCCCATTCACCTTTCATTTTTGACTCATACAAATTCAACCTTCAAAGTCCAACCCTAAATCCAACTTGCTCTATAAAAGTCATACTTCATCAACCCTCTATTTCCTTTCTGAATCGACCACATATTTGTATTACCTTGGTGAGGTTACTTTTCCTCTCTGTGCCTTGTTTCCCTCATCTATAAAATGTTGAATTGGTCGGGCACTTAAGATCCCTTCCATCTCTAACCAAACACTTTCAACAATGAAGATCTCAATATTTTTTTCAAGGAAGCAGCACCCATTGCTGGACATAGGGACTCTGTTCCCAATAATACACACTGACTTCAACAAATGCTCCTCCTCAGCCTTAGCAGTGGCAGCTCTTCCCTCAAGACTTTCCATTCTAACCAATCTTTCCTAAGGAATGTTTACTGGTTTTGTGGACCTCAACCTCCTTAGTTGAGGAACTGAATTTTTTCTTTGCTAGTCTTCCTAAAGTACAGATCTAACCATGTCATCTCTCCCTGGTTTAAAGTCTTCAGGGGCTCCCAGTAGCTTCAAGGAAAAAAATACTGAAATCTAGATTTTAAGACACCCCATGATTCAACTCTTATCCTTTCAGATTTTTTACTTTTCTATTGTCACAGCCAACCTGAACCCCGATGTCTTCTACTTGAAATTTCACTTTTACCTCTTAAATTCTTTGAATCCCTTCTTTAGCTCTGACTTCCAGAATCCTCATCCTTCCATCTAAGGCTCAGCTCAGATGCTACCTTTCCAAGGCTCCTTGACTGCTCCCCAATTGCTTGTTCTCTTTCCTCAAATTCTTTGCATTTATTTGTGAACATATACCCCTCTAGTGTTTTTGTATCTTGCATTGTATATTATTTGTGTCATTGTATCTTGAGGATCAAGGACAATATTTACATGATTTTATAGGGGTAGGTATTTTCTGGAATGACAATTCCCTCTATCAATACAATCTTAAGGAAATAGAATAGGATGGCATTTATTATATACTTTGTGTCAAACATGTCTGATGTTCCTCAGATAAAAATAAAGGCATTCCTGCTATCAAAAAATTCACATTCTAAATGAAGGGAGAGCTAATAAAGGAAGTTTCATTTTAATGATTGGTTCAAGGCAATGGAAAACCTCCCAGGAACTAGAGAAGCAATGGTAAGTCACAAGGTCATAACCAAGAGAACTGTTTGCTCAGAGTGTGTGGAAACACAGATGGCCATGACCCAGGTCATTTCTAAATAACTGCCACCTGGACACATTCTCAGGAGCTGGCGTGCCACCCTCAGAGATAAGGTGTGCTGGAGTCCTTGGGAGCTGGTCTTTCCCCCCCACAGGCCAAGGGCACAAAGCACAGCTGTGTTTAACTGCCTCCCCTCAACGTACCCCCTCATCCTATAACACAAGTGCTGCACGTAAACCCATTTCCTCATTTTCTTTGTTCTACCACGGAAGACCTAACAGTATATATGTTAGAAGCTAAGCAGTAATAAATTTGAGCTTGAGGCATAAGGCTGTGTGACTTGACTCCTTATCCTCAGCTCCCCTCCAGGAGTGAAGTCGTTGTTGAATGGGTCCCAAGGTGAAGCAAGCCGCAACAAGAGTGGAGTGAGGCTGTCCAAGACTTTAATAGAAAAGTCTAAGACGCACAGAGGTTAAATGACAGTGATAGAGGTGCAATGCAGATCTAGGTCTTTCTTTTCCTACTCTCTACTAAGTTCATTGCTTTTACTATAATTATGGCAAATTGATTTGAATTTAATTCAATTGCCTTATGGTTTCCATTTTCCCAGGTAGTGGGTCTTGTTCTTCAACTCTTATTTAGCTTTCTGTGTTCTTTTTCTTGAGTCTTTACAATTTCACTTCACAAAGAGCATCAGTTCATTCATTACTACTTATGGAGCTCCTTTTGTGTACCCAACACCATGACTGAAATCTGAGGGTATATAGTAGAAGTACAACAAGATTTGAACTAGTTGAATAGTATAAAATCAAACCATTTATTCATCCTAGCCAGAATCCCAAATTAAAATTTAGGTAGTTTTTAAGAAGCCCTTTTTAGAGTTTCTTGAACTGAATTCCAAAGAAGGGTCTGAAAGGGTCTGGTGAAAATTGTTCATAGACCAATATCTTACACTATTATTAAAATAGGATATAAAGGGAAATATCATAAGAAAATTAGGAGGATAGGAGAAGAATCTATGAATAAAAGTGATAGAAATCATTGTCAGGTATAAAATGCACAATTTGGATTACATGAAATTAAAAAGCTTTTGTATGTATAAAATCAGGAAATCATCATTAGAAGGAAAGCAGAAAACTGGGAGGGAAATTTTCTATACATTTTCTTAGGTAAGGTCTCATCTCTCAAATATATAGAAAACTTAGTCAAATTTGTTAAGTCACTTCTCAAATGATAAGTGGTCAAAAAATATGAACAGGCAATTTTTTTTTGGTAGGACAATGGGGTCAAGTGACTTACCAAAGGTCACAGAGCTACTAAGTACCTAGTGTCTGAGGTCATATTTGAACTCAGGTACTCTTGACTCCAAGGCCAGTCCTCTATCCATTATGCCACCTAAGCCACCCTGAATAGGCAACTTTTCAATGAAGAAATCATATATATATATGTGTGTGTATATATATATATATATATATATATATATATATATATAGTCACATGGAAAAATGCTATAAATCATTATTAGAGAAATGCAAATTAAAAGTTTTGAGATATCTCACACCTATCAGATTGGGAAAAAAGACAAGTGCTGGAGAAGTTATGGAAAAATTGCAACTTTAATGCACTGCACTGTGAACTGATCCATTCTGGTGGCAAAGAACTGGAAATTTAGGAAATGCCCATCAATTAGGGAATGACTGAACAAATCATGATATATGATTGTGATTGCATACTAATGTGCTATAAGAAACAATGAGCTTGATTTTAAAAAAAGGAAAGATTTGCAGAGAATAGTGAGTAAAGATTACAGAACCAAGAAAACATTGAATACAAAAATAGTGTTTGAAGAACAATTGTGAATGTAGTCTTATATTGAATATTACAAAGATTCAACTACAAAGGACTACAAAAAAATGCTACACATCCTCCAGAAAAAGAATTGATAAATAAAAGTATACATAATAGGGTTTCACATATACAATAACACATACATACATTTATATTTAATGGTATTTAATGGCAGCCTTCTCTAGAGTGAGATAGGGAAAGAGAAGAAAAAATAGCACAAAAAAGGTAGCTTTGAAAACAATATGTAATATTTATTTTTAGTTTTTTTTTTTGCAAGGCAAATGGGGTTAAGTGGCTTGCCCAAGGCCACACAGCTAGGTAATTATTAAGTTGTCTGAGATTGGATTTGAACCCAGGTCCTCCTGACTCCAGGGCCGGTGCTCTATCCACTATGCCACCTAGCTGCCCCAATATGTAATATTTAATACGTATTTTTAATAAAAGTGTGAAATGAAGATTAATGGTTTCATATTGAATCCTTTTGTGTTTTGCTGCATACATGGAAATTTTTTTTTGTCCTTGTATTTAAATTCAATTTGTCCTTGTATTTAAATTCAAAATAATACAAAAAGGGAAAGTGACAGTGGTAGAGTTTGTGTCACAAATGGTTTCTCCCAGTTCAAAATCCAAGACCATACCTTATCTCCAAAATTTTATCTTCTCACATCTCTTCCCTTAAAGCTCCAACAAGAGCAGTTAAGTACACAGGTATAGTCCAAACTGAAAAACAGGTTTGAGAGAATTACATTTAAGGGATCCTATCCCCAAGCAGAGTGTGTAAAGTGTCTTGAAGTCAGTGAAGGTTCAAAAGTGTCTTGTTGTTCAGGGGTGGCTAGGTGGCATAGTGGATAGAGCACCGGCCCTGGAGTCAGGAGTACCTGAGTTCAAATCCAGCCTCAGACACTTGATAATTACCTAGCTGTGTGGCCTTGGGCAAGTCACTTAACCCCATTGCCTTGCAAAAAAAAATGTCTTGTTCAAATTTTATCTTCAGTGTTTGTTTTTTAGGCAGAGTCCTAGAAAGTAGTGCACATTTATAACTCTTGAAGGTGGAGAGCATCACAATACTTTGAGTCAACAGCTAAAGCAGCTAAAAAAATGTGATCTGAGCCCACATTTAGAGGTGTAATATCTGGTCATAGTACACCTGGAGTATTATACTTGGTTCTGGAAGCTAGCTGGTGAACTAGTTAGAAAATAGTGACCAGAATAGTAGTAGCATTCAAGATTACACTTTTTGAGGATCAATATTATATGATGTTAATGTAGCACAATAAGGTTTATAACAAACTTTAGTAATCTCATTTAAACTTCACAAATGAGGTTCAAATGAAAACAGTCTATCCAGAATATTATTGTCCGTATACTGTATTTCTAGGGATCAAATATAGAGTTTAGAAAGGAAAAAAAAGCATCAAGAATTAAAAGACAGAGTGGCTTTCAATTAATGCTTAAACTTTCACCATCTCGGTTACCTTTCTCTGATTGTTGACCTGATTTTTATTGCAAACAAAAACTGTAAGAGAGAGAGCTTTTTGGATCAGAAAATCTAAGGAAAGACACATTCCTATCATGTGTAAATATAGGACCTACCTCCTCTCCACTCCAGAGCACAAAAAAGAACATAATTTTCATCTTCTTTCTTCAGGGATATTAAGATATTAAACAATAGATCAAATAAGCCATGTTATAATTGAATTGTGTGTGTGCATAAAATTGGTTCTTTTCCCTCCCTCTGCCCCCACTGTGGCAAATATATGGGAGGATACGAACAAGAAGAACCATATAGAATGGGCAGACAAGGATTGTTTGTGCCTTAAGACAAAGAAGGAAATTCCTAAAGAGAGATCCCAGGACTCCTCCCTGTTGTTCTACCTCTGCCCTCTGGTGCCCTTTTTTAAAAGTAGCCAAGCAAAAAACTGGAATTAAAAAAAAATCATGTTTCCTTTCATGGATCTTCATCTAGGTCCATGTACCTCACTCACCTGCCTCATATACATGGTTTCCTGGAACCCTTCAGGACACATTTCAGTCAACCTGCTAACTCTTTTGAGAGCTACAAGCTAAGTCTTCTAGAAAATCCTCCCCTCTCCTCTGATGAATAAGCTCTTTGTTCATTCTTTCTCTCAGACTTCCAATTTTCCCATGAAACTCGTATTCCATAAAGGATGTGATCACTGTTAGTGAATGCTGTAAATGCAGATCTCTTTCATGCTGTAACAAACCTAGGCTGGGAGCAAGTTGCATTGATAAAATTCTGCTAATTGAAAGAAACATTTAAATTGACATGATCAAAAATTCATATTATGTTATGGCGGTGAGTGGTAAGGGAGTTCAATAGAGTTCCTACTCATTTTGAAAAGACCCTTACCCTTATCTTTAGTTATGCACTGGTCTAGAATTAAAAGACAGCAAAGTCTTTGAAAAAGAATGTTCCTATGGAATGAGCTGTTTTTACTTTGTAGACTAGAGAAAGGGCATCCCTCCCAATGAATGCCCAAAGTCCTGAGCTTTGATCAATTGGTTTTCAGGTGGCAGCTGTATTCACTCGTAACCCATCAGAGAAGTTTACTATGTCCTTTCGGAAAAGGGCCTCAGAAAGGATCTTAAGATGTGTCCCCCTTCTAATAAAGGTTCAGATCCTGCAATCTTAGTTGATTGAGGAGAAACTCATCAGATTCATCAGTGACGCTCCTGATCACTTCACCATTAAATATTTACTATCTCAGGAAATCAAACAGGTTATTATCTATAGGCTCATTCTCTTAATTGCCTGTAGGTTGATCGAATTGTAGGTTGGATTATAGAACAGAATTAAAAATAAGCCAGCCTTTAAAAATAGTTTAGTTTTAATTCATGTTTAGCTTGATGCGGGCAAGGGGAATTGGTGGCATGGGCAGACCTGCACTTTAGGAAAATCATTTGACTAAATGGAGAACTCTTGTGGCAGGCAGACCAACTAGCAGAGTATTTCAATAGTCTAGGTGTGAGGTGATGAGGAACTGAACCAGGGTGGTTAGCATCAGAGAAGAGGTGGTGCCTACCTAGTATTTCTATAGCATGATAGAAGAATAAGAAAAGACTGCAAAAGAATTGAAAACCATATGTACAACTTACCATTCCTTTTAAATATAAGTTATCATGTAAATCTTTTTTCCTAACCTTCCCCTTCCCACCCTAGAGATGGCTCCTATTACACATAAATATGTATACATAAAATCATTCTATACATATTTTTAATTGGTTCCTTTTCTAGATGCAGAAAACATCTTCCATCATAGGTCCTTTGTAGTTAATTTGGCTCTCAAAATTATTTGTCTTTCTCGCAAAGTTTTTATTTATTTATTTTTTTTGCTAGGCAATGGGGTTAAAGTGGCTTGCCCAAGGCCACACAGCTAGGTAATTATTAAGTGTCTGAGGCTGGATTTGAACTCAGGTACTCCTGACTCCAGGGCCAGGTGTTCTATCCACTGCACCACCTAGCCACCCCCAAAGTTGTTTTTTTAAAAAAATATTGCTATTACTGTATATAATGCTCTTTAGGTTCTGCACATTTCTCAATAATCCAAGTCTTTGTTTTTCTAAAAATCAATGAGTTTATCATTATAGCACAGCGATATTCAATCACAATCATATTCTTCTAATGCCTAACTGATGGCACAGGCATCAAGGAGTATTCCAGTTATCCCACTTTGTCCTTGGGATGAATGAGTAAAAAGTACAGCCAGTAATAATTACCTGTGTGGCCTTGGGCAAGCCACTTAACCCCATTTGCCTTGCAAAAAAAAAAACCCTAAAAAAAATACAGCCAGTACAAGAAAGTGTGACCAGGAAAACTACATCATCAGATTAGGTCTCAGTGATTGCCATTAGATGGAAGTGGAAAAGAAAAACATTTAAGATAAAGGTAAGTTTGGGCTCAACAGAATGGCTAGCATTTGGAGTGTGAGGGGTGAAGGGGATGAAAATAAGGAATCAGGGGTGTGTGTGTGTGGGGGGGGGGGGAATGAAGTCTTTACAAAGAAAGCATAAACTGACATCTTTATCCATCTTTATCTTTATCCATCTTTATCCACACTGACAGGAAGACTCTTTGGAGCCCCAGAATCCTGACTGATATGTTCTTAGAATTCCTAGGACTTTCATTCTTACCTAAATACACCAAAACTCTGATCAGAAGCTTCTAAGAGAGTAAGGAAAATAGAAATCTGAGAACTCTGGGAATTGTATATTGAAAATATTTTACAGCTTACTTGAGCCTCTGATTCTTTATCTTGGACTTTGGAAAAGGAAAAAACTTTGGAAAGCTGGGTTAAACATATTAATATAACATTAGAACTAGAACTCACCCCAAGTTTTAATATCTATCCACTATATATCCATCTAATACCAATATCCAATAGTCCAATTTCTAAGGTGTTTTTTAAACTTACCTTTCTCTCTTAAACCTCTAGTTGCCAGAACTATCCTTTCATCCACTTTCATCCTGGCTTCTAAAATTTTTAAAAGTTCATCAGAGGGGGTGGCTAGGTTTTACAATGGATAGAGCACTGGCCCTAGAGTCAAGAGTACCTGATTCAAATCCAGCCTCAGACACTTAATAATTACCTAGCTGTGTGGCCTTGGGCAAGCCACTTAACCTAACCCCATTGACTTGCAAAAACTTAAAAAGCAATAAAAAAATAAAAAAAAAAATTAAAAGTTCATCAGAGAAGATGGTGGAGAGAAGACAAACACTGTGATAGGTGCTCTCTTTTCCCCTCAGAAATAAGATGAGAGAAACCTTTTAATAGAAATTTGATCAACAAAACCCAGAAAGAGAAGCTAGGAGAAGAACACCACCTATCAAGGTCTGTCTCAGGGGACCATGGGTGAACCACGAGACAAGAGCAGAGGATCAGTGCTGGGAAAGGCAGCTGGGAGAGGCCAGAGGGTCAGCCTCAGCCTTGGAGACATCATTCGAGATCCAGCTTTACCTGCATAGTCTTTGGCTGGGGGCAGAGGAGCTAGGGTGGGTGAGTTCCAGCAGAGTCTCAGAGCACTCTTGGAGAACAACCAGCTGGGCCAGGGATCTGATCTCTTACTTTCCGTAGAGCCCAGAACAAAGAATAAACAACCCCACCCCATCCTCTCAGGGCAGCAGAGCTCACTCAACAGAAAGAGATTAACTCCCTCCCCCAGGGCCCAGCCCAGTTTTCAAGGTCAACTCAGACCCTGCTATTGAGGACCTCACTCCAGAGAAAGCAACTAGCACACCCCTATTGGCTGGTCCTTGGAATTATTAAGCCAAGTGAACAAAGACCCTAGCCTCCTCAAAAGCAAACCTCTGAGAGTCAACTCCACCCCCCCCCCCCATATAAGATGAAAAAAGGCCAGAGAAAAGCGGGGCACATGGAGAAATACTTAGAAGAGATAGATTACAACAAAGAGAAATCTAGTACTGCTGAGGAGAAAGTGAATTGGTCTCCAGACCAGAAAGACTTACTTGAAATCAGGAAGGAGTTTAAAAATCAATTGGAAAAATTGGGAAAAGAAACTGAAGAGAAAATTAACACTTGCAAGATAAAATTAACATCTCACAATAAGAAAACAAATTCTTGGAAAATACAATTGGACAAATACAAAGTGAGACTAAATCTCTCAGATCTTCAATTGGGCAAATGCAAAAAGAAAATTATTCTCTCAAAACTACATTTGGGCAAATAGAAAAGTCCTTCAACAATAGAATGGACCAACTGGAAAAGGAGTTGCAAAAGATAAATGAAGAAAAATCTTCTCTAAAACAAAAAAGAATGGAATCAGTGGAAACTAATGACTTCCTGAGACAACAAGATTGTGTTAAACAAATCCAAAAGTTCAAAAAAATAGAAAAAAATGTAAAATACCTTATCAGAACCAATCGAGAAGGTAGAATCTGAGAATTATTGGCCTTGCTGAGAACACTGAAGAGAAAAAAAATCCTGGACTTAATATTACAGGATTTATTGATGGAAAATTGCCCCAATATCATGGAACCAGAGGGCAAAATAATGATTGAAAGAATATATTGATCCTTTCCAGAAAGGATCCTAAAATGAAAACACCAAGGATAAAAGAAAAGATCCTGCAAGCAGCCAGAAGAAAAAATGTAAATACCAAGGAACCACTATAAGAATTACACAGGACCTGAGATATTCTGAAGTGCAAGGGAGCTTGGAATGCAGTCAAGAATCCACTACTGAGCGAAGCTGAATCTTCCAGGGAAAAAAGATGGACATTTAATGAAATGGGAGAGTTCCAAGATTTCATGATAAAAAGACCAGAGCTAAATAGAAAATTTTGACATCAAACAGGAGGCTCAAGAGAGACACATGAGGGGCAGCTAGGTGTAGCAGTGGATAAGGCACTGGCCTTGGAGTCAGGAGTACCTGGGTTCAAATCCAGTTTCAGACACTTAATAATTACCTAGCTGTGTGGCCTTGGGCAAGTCACTTAACCCCATTTGTCTTTCAAAAAAAAAGAAAGACACATAAAAAGGTTAAAAAAACTGCTATACAATAAGATGAAACTGGCTATATACCAACTTGGGAGAAAGAGTTTTATAACTCTTGAGAATTGTAACTCTATTAGAGATAATATAGATAGCCAGAAGTGATAGACACTCATAACTTTTCTGTGACTCAGATAGAATGATTTAAAAACAATACCTCCTTAAAAAGAGGGGCTGTAAGGAGAAGGGAGGTTGGAGGGAGACTGAATGGGATAAATCTCTTTACATCAAGAGGTACAAAAGACCTATTGTAATTGAGGGGAAGAAGGGAGGAGTTGAGAACCACCTGAATCTTCATCTCGTCAGCCTTGGCTTAAAGTTAACTTAGACACACTTAATCAAGTTAAGAAACTTATCTTACCTTTCAAGCATTAAAAGGGGAAAAGGAGAAGGGGAGAAAAAGGGGAACTAACAGACAAAAGGGAAGAAGGGGAAAAGGGAAAGGGGGAAAAAAGGGGAGGGGTAGATTTAAGTGGACAAACACACTGAAGGTGGTGGTATTCAGAAACAATACACTGGGGAATATGGATAAAGGGAAAAAAGGGGTAAAATACAAACAGAAGGAAGATAGCATGGAGGGCAATAAAGAGTTAGTAATTATAACTTTGAATGTGAATGGGATGAACTATCCCTTAAAATGTAAGCAAATAGCAGACTGGATTAAAAGCCAGAATCCTATAATATGCTGCTTACAAGAAACTCATTTGAAGCAGAAAGATACATATAGAATAAAGGTAAAAGTTTGGAGCAAAATATATTTTGCTTCAGTTGAAGTGAAAAAAGCAGGGGTAGAAAAAAAATTACAGACCTATCTCCCTGATGAATATAGATGAAAAAATCTTAAATAAAATCTTAGCAAAATGATTACAACAAGTTATAACTAGGATAATACATTATGATCAAGTAGGATTTATCCCAGGAATATAGGGTTGGTTCAATATTAGGAAAACTGTTAGTATAATTATATCAATATAATTAATTATATCAATAACATACCTATCAGAAATCATATGATCATATCTATAGATGCTGAAAAAGCTTTTAAAAAAATACAGCACCCATTCCTAATAAAAACTCTAGAGCTGGGCAGTTAGGTGGAGCAGTGGATAAAGCACCAGCCCTGGAGTCAGGAGTACCTGGGTTTAAATCTGGTCTCAGACACTTAATAATTACCTAGCTGTGGGGCCTTGGGCAAACCACTTAACCCCATTTGCCTTGCAAAAACCTAAAAAAAGCCCTCTAGAGTATAGGAATAAATGGTTTGTTCCTACAGTATCTATCTGAAACCATCAACAAGCATTATATGCAATGGGGATAGGCTTGAGGCATTCCCAATAAAATCAGGAGTGAAACAAGGATGCCCATTATCACCACTACTATTCAATCTCTTATTAGAAATGTTAACCTCAGCAATAAGAGAAGAAAAAGAAATTGAAGGAATTAGAATAAGGAAGGAGAAGACAAAACTCTCACTCTTTGCAGATGACATGATGGTCTACCTAGAGAATCCCAAAAAGTCATCTAAAAAACTACTAGAAGTAATTAGCAAATAAACCCTTATAAATCCTCAACATTTCTATATATGACTAGCAAGATCTAGCAGAAAGAGCTAGAAAGAGAATTCCCATTCAAAGTAACCTCAGACAAAATAAAATACCTGGGAGTCTACCTTCCAAGACAGACTCAAAAACTTTTTGAAAACAATTACAAAACTCTTCTCATGCAAATAAAATCAGATTTAAATACCTGGGCAAACATCAACTGGCCATGGATAGGTCGAGCTAATATAATAAAAATGACAATTCTACCAAAAGTAAGCTACTTGTTTAGCGCCCTACCAATCAAAATTCCAAAAAAATTACTTTAATGAGTTAGAAAAAGTTCTATGTAAATTTATATGGAGAAATAAAAAAATCAAGAATTTCCAGGGATTCAATGAAAAAAAAGTGCAAAAGAAGGTGGCTTAGCCTCACCAGATCTAAAATTATATTATAAAGCATCAGTCCTCAAAACTGTCTGGTATTGGCTAAGAAATAAAGTCATGGATCAGTGGAATAGACTAGGTGCAATAGCAGGGAATAATTATAGTAATCTGCTGTTTGATAAACCCAAAGACTTCGGCTATTGGGATAAAAACTCTCTTTTTGATAAAAACTATTGGGGAAAATGGAAATTAGTATGGAAGAAACTTAGATTAGACCAACACCTCACACCCTATACCAAGACAAGATCCAACTGGATACAGGATTTAGACATAAAAAACTATATTATAAGCAAGCTAGAAGATCAAGGAGTCAGATCTATGAAAAGGAAAACAGTTTATGACCAAGGAAGAGATAGAGAACATCATTCAAAACAAACTAGATAATTTTGACTACATTAAATTAAAAAGTTTTTGCACAGAAAAAAACCACTGTAACCAAGATCAAAAGAAATGTAGTAAATTGGGAAACAATTTTTGCAACTAATATTCCTGACAAAGGACTCATTTCTAAAATATACAGGGAACTGAGTCAAATTTTCAAAAAAACAAGCCATCCCCCAATTGACAAATGATCAAAGGATATGCAAAAGCAATTTACAGCTGAGGAAATCAAAGCAATCCATAGTAATATGAAAAATTGCTCTAAATCATTATTAGAGAAATGCAAATTAAAGCATCTCTGAGATACCACCTCACACCTCTCAGACTGGTCAATATGACAATAGGACAATGATCAATGTTGGAAGGGATGTGGGAAATCTGGGACACTAATGCATTGTTGGTAGAGTTGTGACCTCATCCAAACTTTTTGGAGAGCAATTTGGATTTATGCACAAAGGGCAACAGAGATGTGCATACCCTTTGATCCAGCAATACCACTACTGGGAATATACCCTGAAGAGATTGTGAAAAAGGATAAAAGCATCACTTTACAAAAATATTCATAGCAGCCCTGTTTGTGGTGGCAAAAAATTGGGAATTAAGTGAATGTCCTTCAGTTGGGGAAATGGCTTAACAAACTGTGATATATATATATATATATATAGATATATATAGATATATATAGATATATCTATATATATCTATATATATATATATATATATATACATATATGTATCATGGAACACTATTGTTCTATTAGAAATCAGGAGGGATGAGAATTCAGGGAAGCCCGGAAAAATTTATATGAACTGATGCTGAGTGAGATGAGCAGAACCAGAAAAACACTGTATATCCTAACAGCAACATAGGGGTGATGATCAACCCTGATGGACTTGCTCAGCCCTTCAGTGAAACAACCAGGGACAATTTTGGGCTATCTACAGTGGAGAATACCATGTGTATCCAGAGAGAGAATTATGGACTTTGAACAAAGACCAAAGACTATTACTGTCAAATTAGAAAAAAAATCATATTATTATGTAAATTTGCTATCTCATACTTTATTTTTCTTCCTTAAGGGTATGATTTCTCTGTCATCACATTCAACTGAGATCAATGTATGACATGGAACCGATGTAAAGACTGACAGAATGCCTTCTGTGGTAGGTGGGGGGGAGGGAGGCAAGAATGGGGAAAATTGTAAAACTCAAAAATAAATATTTCTTTTAAAAAAAGTTCATCAGAGATCCAGAGAGAAGTTGAGTCACTAGATTAAGTTCATGCGTCTGATACCAAAAAAATAGCATTTTCTTTTCATTTTTTTTATGAGATAGCCCTTGTGTTGGCAATTCTCACAGAACAGGAAAATCCTAAAGATAACTTGGAGAATTACTCATCGTCTTACTTCTTTGCCTCATTATTGCTCCATACTTGTTAACATTAAGCACTATAACTCTTATTGACACTGTAAGGACTGTAAATATTTCTTTTCTTATTGTGAATTAATACTCTAAGTAGTACATGACTACTCCTGACAACTCTGGAGACCAACTAATTTAGTTACTTTTGGCAAGAAGTAAGATTGAAAGATATGGGGGGGTATTGAAGTGCCCTCCCTAGTCATTAGATCCCTGGGAACTCTTGGGCAGATGCCTCTCCTATTGGAGAGAGGACACCTTGATGTTAGTGACATAGATCTCCTTTCATGTGGATGCAAATGTGGCTGTTCCTTCTTCTCCCTGCCACTAGCCAGTTTTATTCTTAGTGATTCAGGTTCTCCTCTCAACCATCACAGGGGGTCTGCATGAGCTCTGTATGAAGCCTCCTAATCCAAACAAAGTTCTTAAAATAAAAGCTTTAGGGGTGGCTAGGTGGCGCAGTGAATAGAGCACTGGCCTTGGAGTCAGGAGTACCTGGGTTCAAATCTGACCTCAGACACTTAATTAACTAGCCATGTGGCCTTGGGTAAGCCACTTAACCCCATCACCTTGAAAAATCTAAAAAAAATGCTTTGGGACTTAATACTTGTGTAACCTAGATCATGGCTGTGAAACTATCTTGACTTTGGTTTCTTTGTCTGTAAAAGGAAAGTATTAGATCTAGAAAGTCCCTTAAGGCACTAAATCCTAAAATCAAGTGTTGAACGAGTTGTAGATCCATCTTCCCTTTAAGGTGAATAATATTCAGAAGACTGCCTGGATTTCAGTTTCTAAAAGGATTTTGAATGTGGTGAACATTTTCAATGACTTCATTTGATAACTAAGTCTTCCTTCTTGATCAAGCACAAGAAAGAACCCGCTGCACCCACCCATAGCTGTAAGCAGGTAGGCCGGGTTTCTTATCCCTAGGTCTCTTTGACAACTCCCTTTCTGTCAATGCTTTCTAATGTTATATACTCACACAGCAACTTTCAACTCGCTACTCAGATCTTGTCCCTCATTCCATTAGCTATGAAATTTGGAATCTAGAGCTTTTCTATTTTGTCTCCCATCACCCACTTCTGACTATGTCTTGGCATGTCTAGTTCTTTTCTCATGGAACAAAGGGAGCCGACCTATCAGCAGACTCTGGCAAGGAGCGCTGTTTGGTAGATCTGCGCTGATGTCCATCAGTCCTGGTAATGGGGAAGCAGAAAACATCCCTTCTATTACTTCAAGTCCAATGACTGTCTACCCAACCTAGACCCCTTCCTAGTGCATGTTATTTACTTTCTATTCTTTTCTTGTGCTCCCTCATCATGCCCTCTCCCAAACAGGCAGCTAAAGTATATTGTTCTTTATAGTAAGAGGAAGGAATGTTAGAGGAAGAGAGCTAGTCAACTGAGATGATGTCTGTACAGAGCTTAGTACAGTGTCTGCCACCTAGTAGGCTCTTATTTCCCCTCCTCAGTCCCTTTGGAACTCAGTGCTATTGTAGACTCTGGCCTGCAAATAGAGTAACATGGCAGCAAACCCAACTTCCATTATCTTGTCAGGAAAACCAGAAATGCCTAAGCTTGACAGCAGCTATGTTAGGCAGCCCTTTCCGAAGCCCTTCCCTCCTCCTCCTTCTCTTACCCTCTGCCCCCCCCCCCCAACCCTAACTATACTAAAACTAAACATTTGAAACCTTGAAAGGTTCAATGATGTTATCATACAATGTTTCCTAGTCATGTCAGAACCCCAGAGAGAGGACTGGATGAGAGGGCATCTCCCATGATTCCTGTTATTTATGAACAATCATTCCTGGGGATGCCCCATGATCATGATGGTTTTCATGGCATCCAAGGGAATTGAGCAGGGTTTTGACCAGTTCATTCATTCCATAGTTCACAGGCAGCAAGCCCATACTACCTCCCACCTTAAGTCAACATGTAAAGAGTCCTCTTAGAGTTGTACAAAAGAGTTGATAGTTCAGTAAACCAAACCCACTAACTCACAGGTCTGACAGTTCTGATATATCTGGAATTCTGGTATAAAATCCTTCCTCCTATGCGTGAAGTCAGAAGGATGCATGGAATAAATTTTCCCTGGTGGAAAAAAGGACTTTTTCTCATTCTGTATCAATAGTTGGATAGCAATGACTGCTGACATGTTGCACCTTTCTAGCAATCATACATGTTAAGTCCATGTGTAATTTTTTAAATTAATTTTTATTAAAGATATTATTTGAGTTTTACAATTTTCCCCCAATCTTACTTCCCTCCCCCCCACCCCACGGAAAGCAATCTGTCATTCTTTACTTTGTTTCCATGTTGTACCTTGATGCAAATTGGGTGTGATGAGAGAGAAATCATATCCTTAAAGAAGAGGAAGTCTAAGAGGTAACAAGATCAGACAAAAAGCTATCTTTTTTTTTCTAAATTAATGGGAATAGTCCAACTTTGTTCAAACTCCACAGTTCCTTATCTGGATACAGATGGCACTCTCCTTTGCAGACAGTCCCAAATTGTTCCCAATTGTTGCACTGATGGAATAAGTGAGTCCTTCAAGGTTGAACATCACTCCCATGTTGCTGTTAGGATGCACAGTGTTTTTCTGGTTCTGCTCATCTCATTCAGCATCAGTTCATGTAAATCCCTCCAGGCTTCCCTGAAATCCCATCCCTCCTGGTTTCTAATAGAACAATAGTGTTCCATGGCATACATATACCACAGTTTGCTAAACCATTCCCCAATTGAAGGACATTTACTTGATTTCCAATTCTTTGCCACCACAAACAGGGCTGCTATAAATATTTTTGTACAAGTAATGTTTTTACCCTTTTTCATCATCTCTTCAGGGTATAGACACAGTAGTGCTATTGCTGGGTCAAAGGGTATGCACATTTTTGTTGCCCTTTGGGCATAGTTCCAAATAGCTCTCCAGAAGGGTTGGATGAGTTCACAGCTCCACCAACAGTGTAATAGTGTCCCAGATTTCCCACAACCTTTCCAACAATGATCATTATCCTTCCTGGTCATATTGGCCAATCTGAGAGGCCTGAGGTGGTACCTCAGAGAAGCTTTAATTTGCATTTCTCTAATAATGATTTAGAGCATTTTTTCATATGGTATGGATTGCTTTGATCCCCTCATCTGTAAATTGTCTTTGCATATCCATTGACCTTTGTCATTTGGGGAATGGCCTTTTGTTTTAAAAATATGACTCAGTTCTCTGTATATTTTAGAAATGAGTCCTTTGTCAGAATCATTAGTTGTAAAGATTGTTTTCCAATTTACTACATTTCTTTTGATCTTGGTTACAGTGGTTTTATCTGTGCAAAAGCTTTTTAATTTAATGTAATTGAAATCATCTAATTGGTTTTTGGTGATGTTCTCCAACTCTTCTTTAGTCATAAACTGACCCCTTTCCATAGATCTGACAGTAAACTAGTCCTTGATCTTCTAATTTGCTTATAGTATTGTTTTTTATGTCTAAGTCCTGTAACCATTTGGATCTTATCTTGGTAAAGGGTGTGAGGTGTTGGTCTAATCTAAGATCCTTCCATACTAACTTCCAATTATCCCAGCAGTTTTTATCAAAGAGGGAGTTTTTATCCCAATGGCTGGACTCTTTGGGTTTATCAAACAGCAGATTACTATAATCATCTCCTGCTTTTGCACTAGTCTATTCCACTGGTCCACCACTCTATTTCTTAGCCAATACCAAACAGTTCTGATGACTGATGCTTTATAATTTTAGATCAGGTATGGCTAAACCACCATCTTTTGTACTTTTTTAAATTAAGCTCCTGGAAATTCTTGACTTTTTATTTCTCCATATGAAATTATTTACATTTTTTTTCTAACCCATTAAAGTAATTTTTTGGAATTTTGATTGGTAGGGCACTAAACAGATAGTTTAGTTTTGGTATAATTGTCATTTTATTAGCTCTACCTATCCATGAGCAGTTGATATTTGCCCAGTTATTTAAATCTGATTTAATTTGTGTGAGAAGTGTTTTATAATTGTTTTCAAAAAGATTCTGAGTCTGTTTTGGCAAATAGACTCCCAAGTAATTTATATTGCCTGAGGTTAATTTGAATGGGATTTCTCTTTCTAGCTCTTCCTGCTGTATCTTGCTAGACATATATAGAAAAGTTGAGGATTTATGAGGGTTTATTTTATAACCTGCAACTTTGCTAAAACTGCTAATTGTTTCCAGTAGTGTTTTGGATGATTTCTTGGGATTCTCTAGGTAGACCATCATGTCATCTGCAAAGAGTGAGAGTTTTGTCTCTTCCTTCCCAATTCTAATTCCTTCAATTTCTTTTTCTCTAATTGCTGATGCTAATATTTCTAATACAATATGGAATAGTAGTGGTGATAATGGGCACCCTTGTTTCACCCGTGATCTTACTGGGAATGCCTTTAGCCTCTCCCCATTGAATATAATGCTTGTTGATGGTTTCAGATAGATACTGCTAATTATTTTAAGGAAACTCTCTAGTGTTTTTAATAGGAATGGATGCTGTATTCTGTCAAAAGCTTTTTCAGCATCTATTGATATGATCATATTATTTCTGATAGGTTTGTTGTTGATATAATTGAGTATCGTAACAGTTTTCCTAATATTGAACCAACCCTGCATTCCTGGAATAAATCCTATTTGATCATAATGTATTATCCTAATGATAACTTGTTGTAATAATTTTGCTAAGATTTTATTTAGGATTTTTGCATCTAAATTCATCAGGGAAATAGGTCTATAATTTTCTTTCTCTGTTTTAACTCTTCCTGGTTTAGGTAACAGCACCATATTGGTTTCATAGAAAGAATTAGGCAGAGTTCCATCTTTCCCTATTTTCCCAAAGAGTTTATATAGAATTGGAACCAATTGTTCCTTAAATGTTTGGTAGAATTCACTTGTGAATCCATCAGGCCCTGGAGATTTTTTTTTTATGGAGTTCAATAATGGCTTGTTGAATTTCTTTTTCTGAGATAGGGTTGTTTAGGTATTTAATCTCTTCTTCATTTAACCTGGGCAACTTATATTTTTGTAAGTATTCATCCATTTCACTTAGATCATCAAATTTGTTGGCATAGAGTTGGGCAAAATTATTTCAAATTATTACTTTAATTTCCTCCTCATTGGTGGTGAGTTCACCTTTTTCATTTATGATACTAGCAATTTGGTTTTCTTCTTTCTTTTTTTTAATCAAATTAACCAGAGGTTTATCAATTTTATTGTTTTTTTTTCATAATACCAACTTTTGGTTTTATTTATTAATTCAATAGTTTTTTTGCTTTTGCTTTTATTAATTTCTCCTTTAACTTTTAGAATTTCTAATTTGGTATTTAATTGGGGATTTTTGATTTGTTCTTTCTCTAATTTTTTAGTTGCATGTTTAGTTCATTGATTTCCTCTTTCTCCAATTTATTCATGTAAGCATTTAGAGACATAGTATATCCCCTGAGAATCGCTTTGAATGAATCCCATAAGTTTTGGTATTTTGTTTTATTATTATCATTATCTAGGATAAAATGGTTAATTCTTTATATAATTTGTTTTTTGGTCCACTCATTTTTTAAAATGAGGTTATTCAGTTTCCAGTTTTTTCTGGGTCTTTATTTCCTTGGACCAATATTGAATATGCCTCTTATTGCATTGTGATCTGAGAAAGATGTACTCACTATTTCTGCCTTTCTGCAGTTGATTATTAGGTTTTTATGTCCTAGTACATGGTCAATTTTTGTATAAGTTCCATGTACTGCAGAGAAAAAAGTATATTCCTTTCTATCCCCATTCAGTTTCCTCCATAAGTCTACCATATATAATTTTTCTAACAATCTTCTTTCTTGTTTATTTTATGATTGGATTTATCTAGATCTGATAGTGGGAGGTTGAGGTCTCCCACTAGTAGAGTTTTGTTGTCTATGTCTTCCTGTAGTTCTTTCAGGTTCTCCTCCAAGAATCTGGATACAGTCCCACTGGGTGCATATATATTCAATATTGAAGTGACTTTAGTGTCTATGATACCTTTTAGGAGGATAAAGTTTCCTTCCTTATCTCTTTTAATGCTACCTATTTTTGCTGCTGCTTTGTCTGAGATAAGGATTGCTACCCCTTTTTTTACTTCAGCTGAAGCAAAATATATTTTGCTCCAACCTTTTACCTTTACTCTATATGTATCTCTCTGCTTCAAATGAGTTTCTTGTAAGCAGCATATTGTAGGATTCTGGTTTTTAATCCACTCTATTTGCTTATGTTTTAAGGGAGAGTTCATCCCATTCACATTCATGGTTATGATTACTAATTCTTTATAACCCTTTGTGCTATCTTCCCTCTGTTTGTATTTTTCCCCCTTTCTCCCACCTTTCTCCATATTCCCCAGTATTTTGTTTCTGAATACCACCCCCTTCAGTGTGTTTGCCCTCCTATATCACACCCTCCCCTTTCTTTCCCCCTTCCCTTTTTCCCTTTTCCCTTCCCTTCCTTTTAATATTTTTCCTTTTTTCCTCCCACTCCCCTTCCCTTTCTCTGTCTCCCTCTCCCCTTTCCCCCTTTTAATACTTGATAGGTTAGATGTTTTATAAGTTAACTGAGTATGTGTAGGTTGACTTCAAGCCAAGTCTGATGAGAAGATGATTCAGGTGTTTCTCATCTGCTTCCTTCTTCACCTCTATTACCATAGGTTTTTTGTACCTCTTAGTGTAATGAATTTTACCCCATTCAATCCCCTCCTTCCTCCAGTCTCTTTCCTGTCCCCCTTTGTAAGGAGATAGTGTTTTTTTAGATCATTCTATCTAAGTCATAGAAAATTCTGAGTGTCTGTCCCTTCTAGTTCAGAATATTCTATCAAATAGAGTCAAAATTCCTGAGAGTTATTAGAGTCTTTCTCCCAAGTGGGGTTAAAGGCAGTTACATCTCTTTAGATAGCAGTCTCATGGATAGGTCATGAATGTCCAACATTTCTGGCTAGGTATATTCTCTTTGTTAGATTTACAATTCTCAAGATTTATGAGAATCTTTTTTCCCCCATGCTGGGATATAGCCAGTTTCAACTTACTGGATTGCATTTTTTTTTCCTTTTACTGCCCCCCCCCCCCTTTTTTTACCTTTTCATGTGTCTCTTGAACCTCCTGTTTGATGCCCAAATTTTCTGTTTAGCTTTGGTCTTTTCATCAGAAATTTTTGGAATTCTTCCATTTTGTTAAATATCCATCTTTTTCCCTGGAAGAGAAGGCTCAGCTTTGTGGGAAAGTAGTTTCTTGGCTGCATTCCAAGCTCCCTTGCTCTTCAAAATATTTCATTCCAGTCCCTTCGATCCCTTAATGTTGATGCAGCCAGGTCCTGCATGATCCTTCCTGTGGCTCCTTGATATTTAAATTGTTTTTTTCTGACTGCTTGCAGGATTTTCTCTTTTATCTGATAGCTCTGGAGTTTGGCCACAACATTCCTTGGTGTTTTCATTTTAGGATCTTTTTCTGGTGGGGGTCAATGTGCTTCTTTCAATAACTATGTTGCCCTCCGATTCCATGATATCAGGGCAGTTTTCCATCACTAGATCCTATAATATTAAGTTCAGGCTTTTTTCCTCTTCAGTGTTTTCAGGAAGTCCTATAATTTTCAGGTTGCCCCTCCTCGATCTGTTCTTGAGGTCAGTGGTTTTGTTGAGGTATTTTACATTTGCTTGTATTTTTTTCTATTTTTTGATTTTGTTTAACTGACTCTTCCTGTCTCATGGAGTCATTAGTTTCTGTAGACTTGATTTTTTTTTGGGGGGAGGAGTTTTCTTCATTAACCTTTTTGCAACTGTTTCCAATTGGTCAATTCTACTTTTTTTTTTTTAGGTTTTTGCAAGGCAAACGGGGTTAAGTGGCTTGCCCAAGGCCACACAGCTAGGTAATTATTAAGTGTTTGAGACCGGGTCTGAACCCAGGTACTCCTGACTCCAGGGCCGGTGCTTTATCCACTATGCCACCTAGCTGCCCCTCAATTCTACTTTTGAAAGAGCTTTCCATTTGACCAATTGAGGTTTTGAGAGAATTAATTTCTTTTTGCATTTGCCCATTTGAAGATCTGAGAGAATTATTCTCATTTTCTATTTGCCCAGTTGAGGATCTGATTTATTCTCCTTTTATAATTGTCCAATTGATGATCTGAGAGATTTATTCTTCTAAGGTTTTGTTTTCTTGTTGCAAGGTATTGTCTCTCCCAGATTTTTAAGCTCCTTCCTTATTTCTTCAAGGAAGTCTTTCTGTGCTGAAGAACAGATTGTATTCTCCTTAGAGGTTTTAGGTCTGAGTTAGGGTTTTTCCCTTCCAAGAATTGTTCTATGGATCCACCTTTCCACTGACCTGTCTTCATTTTGCTAAGACCTTGAGTTGGGGAGGGGCTGCTTCCCAGGGGCTTGGGATTGATAAAGCCTTTACTCACTGAGTGCAATTTCTCTGTCTGGCCAGTAGGAGGTGTTGGTTGCTTTCTTTGGAGTGTCTGTGACCTTGATTGAGGCATTCTCCCTTTGCTTGAAGGGAGGATTTGGAGCTATTGAATTCTTTTGCCTTCAATCAGTGGTGGACTGTACCCTGGCCTGAGGTCATTCCTCAGCTGGGCTGGTTCTTCTGCTCACACACCTGGGCCTGAGGCAGAATTAGTTTGCATTTGTTTGTTCTGAAGTTGTCTCAGTTTCATACAATCAGTATAGGCAATAAGAAGGCATCATAACCACTTCAGATAGTACCCTCATAGCTCAAGTGTGTTTTAGTTGTTTTTTTTTTGTAAATAGTTATTCATTGGATGGTTGCTCTCTTTTCCTACTGCTCTGTTGTCCTAAGTTTAGATAGTGCTTCCATGGCAGCAGTGGTTGATTGGGCAGCACCAAGTTTGAGATCTTTCTCAATGGCTCCAAATGCTTCTTGAAGAGCAAGCTTGTCTTCTATGTCCATAGTTTTCTGCTTCAGTGGAGGCTTAGACACAGCTTTATCAACATCACTATCTATTATGTTTGATAGTGACTTTTTGTGGATTGATAATCCTTGAAGATATGAGCTACCTTCCTCTTACTAGCACTTGCTACCTTGTACAGATTGGGATAAGATGACTCCATACTTGGTATGATGTTTTTCCTCTGAAAGTTTCTTCAAATGGAGAAGCACCTCAAGCCTGATCACAGGAAAAATTTCCATTACATGAAAGTTATGTGATTTGAAAGAACTGTATTCTATATCCCAATCTGTACTGTCAAACTAGACTTTGGGTTCCCATGAAGATTCTTTGACAATCAACTTGGTCAGCCAACCAATCAGCACTTATTAAGTGACTACCATGTGCCAAGCACTGTACTAAGCACTGGGAATATGAAGACAAAAATAGTCCCTGCTTCCCAGGAGCTCACATCCTCTTTTATACAGCATGGGTGCATGTCTACCCACATATATGTATATGTACAATACATACAACACCTATTACTCAAGTGTATAAAAATAAATATCATGCAATTTGGAGGTAGAGTGGGGAATTGGAGAAGTATGCATTAAACAAAGTTGATATCTAAGCTGATAGTCTGGTCCCAAGATACTTGATTTTGGCAAGTTGTTATCACATATTTAATCAAGCTAGATACAGAGCATAGCTATTAATCTGCCCTTAGAGCCTTGGTTTTGTTGAAAAGGGGAGAGGGGAGTTAAGGCCATAATTGAAAATCCCCAAATTCCATTATTACCCAGAACCAAGATCCACTTATTTTTTGAGCACAATCTGTTGGGCCAGTTAGTAAATTGAACTTCTAGGGGCATACATCCTGGTCTTGATATGAAAGGATATATAGCATTCCAGTCTGACATATGTGAATATTGGGTCACACCATTAGGATGAAACAGTGCCCCCCAAATTTTTCAGAGGTTCATAAATTTGTTGATTCAAGACATGCTAGTCAGGAGAATAGTGGTTTATTTTGGTAAGCTATTTCCATGATCCTTTATACTATACTAAATTAGTATGAGCTAATCCTGACCTCCTAAACTTTTACTAGTATCTCCTATTAAGGAAATTGGAGAAATGATAGTTTGTGAAGGAGGAAATATAATTCTTAAGAATACACCAGATGTTTATGTGGGGACCATATTAGATACAAGGGACAAGGCTTGCATGGAAGTTGTTCCGCAGCTTCATGTCAGAGTAAAACTGTTACTGTATTCATTTCTCTCGATCAGACTTCTGTGATCTGCTAAAGTACCTAAATTGAGTGTGCATCTAATGATCTGTAAGATCTAGTTCATGTTGTTTCCTATACTCATAAGGCAGATTTACTGACACAATTCCTTGAGGAAACTGATACATCTGACTTTGTAATGGGAGTCATCCTTATGACCACAGTTTTTCCTCAGGCCCTGGCCTTTTAGATATCTTTTTTTCTCAAATCAATGTAGGCAAGAACACTTCAGTGGATCATCTAAAATGGGTGTCTCCTTAAAGTTGAAATCACACTTGAACTGTGAGGGCACCATCTAAGTAAGGAGACCATGATGCTTTCTTATCTTCTATATTGGTCATAAGCATCTGGGCACCTTTAGACTCTCTGTCCCTTGAGTAAAATGTAAGATCCAAGACCTTGCTGAGATTTATTTCTCAATAGCTTCAAAATGCCATTTCTAGTTATTGGAATTTGTGGATGGATTGCTATGACAAAACCAGTATTTTTGTCCATTACATGTAGCAATAACACAAACATACCTTCTATAAAGCACTAACTTCACAGTTGCTATGCCCCAAATAGAACAATATTCAGGATGTCCCTAGATTGGTCTTATTGTCTGTTCTCTGGGTAAGTGCCACACCTATACTTGAGGGTAGTGTTGTCTAAGATAGGCCCCTAAACATCTCTTTCTTGAGTATGACAAGCTCATCTTTCATCCAAATTGGACCTTGCAAGACTGACCATCACCAAAATGGATAGCAGATGTGCATCACAAAAAGGAAAGCAGAAATACATTAAATTCCTAGAAACATCTGAGCTAATTCCTGACTAGCTTGCCTATAAGATTTGACTCGATAATGGCCAAGATAGGAGCAGAAGATTAAGACTGAATCCCAGTTGAAAAGTAACTTGGCCACTTTCTGTTGCTCAAGTTCAACTTTAAAACTAAAATACTTTTCTGGTAATTCTCTATCACATTAAATCAGGGGACAGTATGATTGTAGAAGAATCAAAAACTATAGGTGTTGCAAAGGATAAGAGAAGGATGCATGGTACAGGGAAAGGACTATAGATAATCTGCAGTATATTACTGAGGGTGATCTGTGATAAACCATGTAAAGGCTTTCCACAAGGGTGTACATGGTTAGAAAGAGAAGTGGGAAATTTGACATTTAGATATGATCTTTAGACTGCTCTAACACTGCCCTAGTGTACCCAAAATATTAAAAGAATCAGACAGGTATCTTTTTGGGAAATCATCATTTGATTGATGGATGGAATGGAAGGCTTCAATAATTGTCATGTCTAGTCTAATGTCTGCAGGTCACTCTGAGCTCACCAGACTGAGCCAGGAGCTGTTTTCCTGGATCTGACCCTTTTTCCAGACTTGTTTGAATAATTAAAGAGTTAAGTACAGTTGGAGTAGGAACATCATCTATCAACTACCTATCAACTACCTAATATAAGGAATATGAAAGATAGGAAGATAAGAGGGTTTGGGATTCTAAAGAACTTTCCCCTTCCCTGAACTAACCTCAGTCCCCTTCCTAGGAAGCAGAAATGAAAAAGAGGCACTGCCAGATGCAGAAACCATTGGCCAAGCCTTCTAAGCTACAGAAGGTGAGAGTAGACCATTTTCTCTGGGGAAGGAGAGATGAACTGGGCTAGTCAAGCCATAGGAAGATAGGGAAAGGAAGACTCTAAGGGGCCTTTTGTGGGGAGGAGTAAGAAGGACAATTCTATCAAGTGCTGAAAAAAGAGTTTTGATAGCAATATGTTTGCTGAGAGCCTCACATGGGTCATCCATTATTGTAGAAAACCTACAGATGTTCCAATCCCTGCCTGCCCTCTATATAGTTACATAAATTTAAATGTAGGGGGGCTGCATATGTAACAGTAACAGAACTGAGGTTTTAGGGATTTGACTCTTTTTCCATTTTTCTTAACTTTCCATAGGCTACATGTTGAAGAAGAGTAGAACTAGAAAGGTTATCTAGGTCCAATTTCCTCAAGGAAGCTGAGTCCTAGACAAATTAAGCAGTGTCATACAGAGTAGTATGTGCCACAGAAGTGATTTCTGACTTTGTTGAAAGGGGACTAGGCTATGACAAACCAAATATTATCTCTGATTTAAGCAACTGTGTTTCTAAGAACTGTGAATGAGATCAGGTTTACGATCTTTATGAGGGATCTCGGCTTGATCAGGATGCAAAGGTAAACAAGGACCCGGGGAGACTAAAGGGAGATTTGTTGGGAGTGGGAAGGGGTAACATAATATACCTTGGAACCTAGGTTCAGGCTTCAGTTCCAAGGACCAAAGAAATATTATTTAACAGGATTGTGTAGGTTTACTATGGGGAGACAGGATAGTGAAGCTTTCTTATTTGAAGACAAACTCCACAAACGGAAAACTGGACTGAGAACAGAAGGAGAACATGAGGCAGTCTTTCTCCCCAAGAATTCTGACACCAAAGGCAGGAGGTGGCTGACCAGTAAAGATGTTTGTCTACTGGAAAGAGTGAAACTGAGAGTTTGTTCCTTTGATTATCTGTGAGTGAAAAGCTAAGTGAAGTTTTCTCTCCATCTTCATATTCATCCTCCTCCTCTTCCTCTTCTTCTATCTACTCCTATGCCTCTTCAATATCTTCCAAGAAAAAAAAAATCAATGAAGCAGGAACATCTCCTGAAGGCAGGTGCAGGGAAGGTTTGGAATGAAACCAGAAGGTAGAGGGCAGTAGATTCTTTCCTCCAAAGTTTAACTGCTGTGAGTCTACAGACTGACTCAGAGACCACTCTGAAAGAACACAGGGAGGAAAGTGAAGCAGAGGAAACACCAGGACCCTAAAGTGACATTAAGAGGAGAGGACCCCCCTAGTTGGATGGTCATTGAAGACAGTGACTACCCCTGCTTCATCTGCCATGACAAACTCCCACTCTCGAAGCTATCCCAGTACAGGCCAACAGAGGGGCACAGGAGACTTCAGTGCCACTTTACTGGATTCAAGAAAGAAAAATGGCCAGCAAAATTGAGGTCAATGTAAAGAAAGTGAGAGCCTACACCAAGAAGATGAGCCTGAGCCCAGTCCAGTGTCAAAATCAGGAGGATGAAACCTGAGCTGATGGCAAAACCTACAAGGGTCAATATACTTGGAGTTACTGTAAACTAACTCAAAGTCAAAAAAGTAAGAAGTAAGCTTTCATACCTCCCTTTTGGATACTGTGGTTTGCCTATCACCTTAGCCTGTCCCTTAGGCTCTCTTTATCAATCATGAATATAGCCCCATGACACACCAATATTGCTATGACCTAAAATCCTCCATCCATAGCATTTGTTGCTCTCACTGGAAGAAGGTGGAAAAACCAAGGGTAATCTTTACAGGATATAATCCATAAAGAAGAAAAAGGTGTCTTCATAAGGGGAAAAGAGTGAATGTACTAGTAGTATCAGAAGTTTCAAATTTGGCTTTTGACCAGGGTATGGGAATATAGAGAACAGCAGCACAGGAACAATTGAGTTTACTCCCTAGTTAGCAAGTATAATTGCTTTAAATAGGAAGATATATTTCCTTCCTCCTTACCCCTAGTGCCTGTACCCTAAGTGAATATGCTTCTGGACTACCCTTGTCTTCCCCTTTTACCACTGCACATGAACTTTCCCTTCATTGGACTTTCAGTATCCCAGGATCTCTAACCACAGGAGCTTTTGTTCAACAGACTGTCTCTCCTCTATGGGGCAGATTCCCAATGTTTCTCCCTACTTGGAACTTTGTGTTCCAGACTCTCCCCAACCTACTCCAAAGCATGTCTTACACTTATTTGCAGGTTTGTTTCATGTTATCTGTCTTGGATATATTTTTCTGTCTTGCCCCATGTACAAGATTGTGAATTATAGTTTAGGATACTCTTGACTGAAGGTACAAGGTGAATTTATGAGCCCTTATTGGAAATGCAAACATATTTACCCAAAGTGTGATAAGAAATGAATACACTATTTTGTAGTCAGTGTGAGTTAAAAGGAGTCAACTGTCTCTGAGTAGCTCTTATTTTGTAGGTCTGGGATTTAAGAGATGCAACATTTTATTTTACAAAAATTCTTAAGTTCTTAACTTTAAAAAGTTCCTAAATTAAATGAACAGATGATGAACAAAGGCTCAGGAAGAATGAGTTAATTGATCTATGGTCACAGATCTAGCAAAGACAGAATTAGATCTTATTTTTATGACTATGCTAATCTAATTTGCTTTACTCTTTTCAAACTCCTTCCTTTACAACAGGTCATGGTCAAAAGTTATTTTATCTAGAAAAATATTTTTATAGAAAGTCAAATGTTTGTGAAAGACTGAGGAATAGTTTTTTGTCAACAAAAATAAATCTGATTTGATGGTAAGAATACTGGAGAGAAGAAAAGGAGAAGGAAGGATGAGAGGATGAGAACTAGGGATGACAGGACAAAAATCAATAACTCTAGAGCAAAAAATTCATCTTGGGTATGTTTGCTAGACCTGCATCCTCACCAGATTGGGGAAGATGTGACCAAGTTCTCCTGGATTATGATGATGAGTCTTGGTTCTGAGGTGACTTTTCCCAAACCTTTATCATCAGAGCTTCTTGTTTGGCACTTTCCAATACTCTTGAAAAGATTAGTCACCTTAACTAAATTTCATACAGCTAGAGTGAGATGCTATTTCTGTGGAGGATATCTGGGAGAAAGCTTGGTTACCAAAAGTTCAGACCTGCTTTCTAGAAACCACCTAATCATTATAAAGTTTAGTAATCAACTCTGGGTTAGATAGTCAAACAGTTCTCTCTTACATTTTACTCTTTCATTGTGGCCCAGCACCAGGAGACCCCGGCCTTGCTGTCAGTGACCAATGGGAAATAGTGTAGTAATTAAGGTCTAGATTTTGTCAGAAGATCTAGGTTCAAATTCTACCCCTGCCACTTACTATTATGTGACCTCAGGGGGTTATATAACCTCATTGGGCCTCAAGTTTCCTCATCTGTAAAGTGAAGGGATTGGACTAGATGACTTATAAGGTCCTTACAATCCTCATTCTAAGAACTATGAAACTATGTACTGAACCTATACAAGTAATAAATGAAGATTTCACTGAAGTGAGGAACAATTGGAGTCAGTTTAAACAGAACTGAAGAAAATAGGAATCTGCTTGATTTTTCCTGGAGGTGAAACCTCTTGAGAACTTCATAAGTCCTGTAGGAAATCATGTGAGCATTTCTGAAGAAACTCTCCTTTGCATAAGCTGTTCCTCAATTTTTATTGGTTTCTTTATGAATCCTTAAAATCATTGAGGTCTAGAGGTTAACTATGTCCAGGGAAGAGTGAGAAGTGTGCATATGATAGTACCCTACTGGGTGTCTTTTGATAAGTATAGAAAACCAGGTCAGATTCTCACAGGACAATCTGCAAGAACTCACTGAAAAATCTGATCCCTTTTTATCTCTTTATAATTGTGATAAAATCCAGGTTTTATACAAGGTTTGAGTTTCTAGGGACAAGGAGGGTGTCAAGTTGAAGGACTCCAACTGTGATGTTTCTGCAAGTACTAGGAGGCATTCTCAACCTCTAGAGGGAAATCCACCACCACCCACTAAGATGGGAGGAGAAAGCAGAGACTGAAGCAGACAAAAGTTCTTTGTAATTACATAAGAACAGGAAATTCTGGTCTTCTCTAGGGTAGGGGAGCTGACTCCAGGAAAGTGTGTGCCCAAGAACATGAACCTACCATGAACCTAGGTATATCATCAGGTCTGAAGGATGTTTAATTGAGCTAGGGGGAATGAGAGGCCACAGATGCCCTCTCTTGAGCTATTTCTGAACACAATCCTTCAAAGGTTTTGCTGCTGTGTTCCTGGGATCCTTGGGACATTCTAAAGAAGGCTCTAGCTTCCAAAGGGAATAGTTGCCTCATACTTTCCAGGAAGTCTCCTGTCCCAAAACTAAAAATCTATGTTTTCCAGAAGAACATCGGATTGTTTTTGTTCTTTGAAGCATAAAAAGAGAGAGAAGATCCTAGAACAGGAGAAGTAATCAAGGGTGACATAATTAATGGATTCGTCAGTCCTCATGGGTATTAATGGTCTCTCAGTATCTCAGAGCTTTGATAGGGACACTCTAGGTTTACATGGGAATTTCACAAAAGAGTGTTCCTTATTCAAGGAAGGAATTCAGTTAGTGAGTGTGAGGTTAGCATCTTCCCATTGAAACTAAGTTTTTTTTTCACATGAGAAGCATTCATCACCTCTATCACATAGTTTAACCTAATGAAATCTCTGTGAGCTTAGATAGTAAACCCAATGTTTCATTATTTATGAGGTGTGATAGATGCTTTCCTTTGTGTGTGCGTGTGTGTGTGTGTGTGTGTGTGTGTGTGTGTGTGTGCTCTCTCATATCCTCAATTCAGGAAATGATAAAAATTTAGAGGCAGAAGGATTTGACAAGTCATCCAGGCTAATATCCCTCCAAATTCCTTAATTCCTTTAGCAGCATCTTTGACCAGTGGTCAGGTTTCCAGCTGCTGCTGAAGCACATAGGTCAGTGAGGGAGAAACTGGCCAGTTTCTTACCCTGGAATTCCCTCAAATTACCCACAAAACCCTCCAGGTTTGAAATTTTCCAACTAGTGAGGTCAGGAGGTCCCATCTTTGCTTTTTCCCTCTGGCTTTGCCTGTCCTTAGGCAAAGGATTGTTTCATTTCCTAGCACTCCTCTGGTCTGGTTCCCCATGTTCTTTTCTATGAGACCCATTCATGAAGTTAATGATTGTTGTTTGTGTAGCTCCTGTTTTATGTCCTTAACTGGGTCAAGAATATAGGGAAAACAGTAGAAAATGAATCTAGACACCCTCCCTCCATAATTCCTCTACCACACATCTTAGGCCCCCAAAAATCTAATTAGGAATTTGGATATTACTGAACCCTCTACATGTAAGGGAATTTAGTTACACAGATAAGCTGGTTGATGCCCTCATTTTTACCTTAGTGACTACATCAAAAATCCTCAAATATCATTCATTATCAGTGTTGGAAGGGACCTCAGTAGAAGAAGAATTCCCTTACTCCATTACTCCACAAGTGATCATTGGCTTTTGCTCAAAGACCGAGAGAGATCCCATCATCTCTGGGGCAACTCATTCTTTCTTTGGATGGCCTAAATAATTAGGAATGTTTTCCTTACATCAAACAAAAATTTGACTTTTTGCCACTTCTGCCCATTGTTCCTAGTTCTTGGCCTTTGGGTCTAGACAGAGCAAGACTAATTTCTCTTCTATAACATAGCCCTTCTTTCAAATATTATAATTCCCTCTTCCCCAGCTCTCACTCCAATTCTATTTTTCTCCTGAACAGATATCTTCATTTCTTTTATTATTTTATTTTTCTTTTATTTTTTATGATTAATATACTATTTTATATTTTCACATAATTTGTTGAAGGGTCAATAAGTTCACACTAAATTTTAGTCATAACTGAGATGACCTTTTTATAATTATATATACAAATTAGCATAGCAGGCACAACAGAATTGATCTTCAGGTGGGTAGATCAAATAGTTGTACAGACTGAAATCAAATGGTGGTGACTGATGGTCAGTGTAATTAATGAAACAAGGGCCATAAATATAATTTAGTCCATCTTGATGAAACTGATGTCTTTTGCATACTGCTGGAAGCACTGGTGGCACATGTTCAGGCCATACTTGTGGATGCTGCACTACTGAGACCCCCAGCCGAATTTATGAGGGTGGCTCTAGTAGAGCTGTTGGTGACCCATGGCACCACTAGCAAATATGTGAGACAAAAGGAAAAAGCTCTTCATTTCTTTTAAATATTCTTCCTATGGTATGAACCTGAGGCTCTTCATCCTAGTGTGATTATGAGCAAATAATTTAACTTCTCACCCTCAATTTCCTCATTTGCAAAATGGGATGAACAATTGCCTCCCAAGATCATAGTAAAGAAAGAGCTTTGTAAACCTTAATGCACTAATAATTTATGAGTGCATGTTTTATTAGTTTGGAAAACAAGCAAAAACTTGGTTTGACAGAAAAGAACAAGGAGTGCTGAAATAAGAGACTTGTCTTTCAGTGACTTTCTGTCCACATTCCCATGAGCTTAAAATGATTTCCCCACTGTGGGTTTCCTCCATTTCTTCTTGTCACCATTGCTTCCTCATGGGGATTATACTTGAACCAAACTCATAGCATTGTGGTGAGAAGACTTTGTTCAACTCTCAAGTGTTACAAGAACAGAAAATATTGATTGTGAACTTGAGTTTATAATAAATATCACTATGAGAAAAAAGACTGCTATTGTTTCACGGGGAAAATACTGCACTAGGGGATTGAGTAACAAGAGGGAAACCCACTTTCCTCAGAAGAGAAATAATACGGCAAAAATCTCAGTACCCTAGGAGGTCCAGGAGAACTGGCAGACCAAATCCCCCACCCCAAAACAATTGGCTTCTTTGTCCCCAATTTACAGAAATTAAGTGGCAAAACTTGAGAGAAGAGCTGGCTGTACCTGCAGGACTCTTAGGAAGGATATCTATGAATTTGGTCTTTGTTTTTAGCAACTGAGGAAAATTCTGAGTAGTCCCATAAAGCATTACCCTGTCTCCAATTAAATCTCTGCTGAAAATGAAAACTTTTTATTACTCAATCCATTTCTTAGTGTTACTTCCTTCATAGCGTTCCCTCATCAGAAGCAACAAGGTATGGCCCAGTTAACAAGTTAAAATAAGTTTTGGTTAAATAAAATAGAGTGTGGGAGTAGTTTTAACTTATATGGGAGAAGATCTGACTGAGGTCTAGTTATGATTTGGGTAAACCTCAATTTGAGTTTTATAGTGGATGCTGAAATCCATTGACCTGTGCAGATGTCCATTCCTTTGTGTTAATCTATTGCCTCAAAGTTCCTGGGAATGGGATGCTGTCTATTTGCAGAGGAAGTGAATATGATCACCCCTTACAAATAGTTGAGTATGGGTTACTCAATGGGGAGCTTGATGGATACACTCTCATTCTAGAAGACTGAGACTAGAGGCAGCAGAGTTGAATAGGTCAGTCTCACAGGACAGAGATTCCCATATGAACTGTGTGACTTGATTTCTTTACATTAGTTACTAAAGGGGAGAGATCCTTTTCCTCTCATATCCCTTCCCCAATTCCTCTACCAAAACCTGCTTTTTGGGAAAAGGACTGGTACCTTTGGTATGAATTTCCCAGAGCTATTTCTCCTTTAAATCTTCTTTCTCACTGGAGGGGGTTGTGGAGAGGGCATCAAGGTGAAAGAGAAAAACTGAGTACTTTGTTGAAGAAATTCCCAGAATATATAGTGAAGTATTAGGAATAATAAGGTGTCCCTTCTTATCACCCATGAAATCACACCCTATAGATAACTGTCCATGCTCCTTTTTATAGTGTCCACCTTTTGGGAAACTTGGCATTTCCTTCAATAGCAAATAACTTCTTTGGACAGATGAAAAAATGTAACAATGCAAAAGTACCTAGTAAATGATTGAGAGCTGAGAAAGTCTACCCTGAAAAGACTAATTTCATAACTGCACATATTCCAGTTAAATTAGATCAGTCATCATTGTGGGAACAGAACATATGTATTTCTGAGTTCATAAGATTGTCCCACTATTTCCCCTGACTGCAATATGCCTAGGCCTCACTTTTTACTCCTCCAAATCCTACCCTTCCTTTAAGACCCAGCTCAAGTCTCACCTTCTCCATGAAGTTTTCCCAATCTATCCCATTCCCAGAGGAGGTCAAGTGCCTCCTCTGAACTCATGTGTTCCTTCCTAGTATTGTTCATTTTTTTATGTGCATGTTCGGACTCCTCACCAAGGTTGTATTGAGTACAGAGCCCTATGGACAGAAAGTACTCAAAATATTTTTCATTCAAGATGGCACTGTTGTGCATCTCATATGTCATCGCAGATGTATTCTAAACTGATTTCTTTATCTTTAACTATTCTAACTGTTAATCATGGAAAGGTCCTTAGAGAAGAAACTTATCTTAGGCTTATGATTGGGTTCAACTACAAGGTTAACAAAATGCTCTTCAATATCTAAGAAAGCCAAAGGAAGATGTGATCATGTTCCCCACACTGGGATTCTCTCTCAACCCCTCTGCTGAAGGTCTTTTTTAGTTTTCAGATAAGAATGAGTACTTGAGATGATAACCTCATTGAGGAAAAACACTTATTTGTGCTTCAAAGGTAGTTTTGTTTAAATGAAAAGAGAAAACAAATTCTACTGGAAAGCCAGGCTGAAGTCACATTGTGGAGGGCCTTAAATATCAGACTGAGTTGTTTTTTTAAAAGGATAACAGGGAGCCACTTAGGGTTTCTAAAGCAGGGGGAGTATACTATGGCAAGACCTCTAAGATTGCTTTGGCCAACTGTGTGAAGAATGAATTGGAGAAAGAAAAAAAGCTATAACAAGAGAGACTAATTAATAGATGCAAATTAGTCCAGGTGTGGGGGGGGGAGAAGAGAGGATTATGTTGATGACTATGTGAATGGAGAGATAAAAACAGAAACATGATGCATGATGGAGGTTAAATTCATCTTTGCAGTTGGTTGATGAGGGATGAGGAGAGAAAGCACCCACTGAGATGGGGTTGACTAAGAGGAAAATAGTGTCTTCTACAGAAAACAGGATTTTTGAGTATACATTAGAGGGAAAGATCAGTTCCATTTTAAACTTGTTGAGTTTGAAATGCTGATATGGAGATGTCTAACAATTAGCAATGCAGGACTCTTATTTTACATATATTTTAAATTTATTTGAATAGTTTAATACCTGTATAATTCCCCAAACTTTTCCTGCTTCCCTCCCCAATTTATCCCTTCATAGTCTTCCTTATTTCCCCACAGATATTTAATTGTCATTTTATGTATTTCTATGAGAAATTATATTGAAATTTTAATCAACAATGCACTGTCACTAAACTAATTTGAAGAATATTGGTTGTCTGTGTCTCCTTTCTAGTCATAAATATAAAATACTCCTCTATTCAGTCCTCTATTTTGGTCAATAGGAGTTTATCATTTTATTAATAAATTTCTTCTTTGGTATTTAATAGTTATATATTTGAGAGGTTTGGTCATATTTCCATAAAGGAAAAAAATCTAACTGTCCCCTCACCTACACCTCCAATAAGCCATTACTTTGAATAGGATTTGAGAGTCTAATTCTTCCTAATATTAGCCAGTGCTTATAGAGTAAGCATGGTATAGTAGATAGAGATTGAGCTGGCCTCAGAGTAAGGAAGATATGAATTCAAATCCTACCTCTTGACACATACTGGTTATAAAATGTTGAATTACAACCTCCCAGTGCCCTAAGTAATGCTTAAGACTTTATAATTTGCCAAGTAGGTACCAGTCTGCAATAGTAGATTTCATTCCCTAGAGTTTCTGCCATCCACACGAAATAATCACAAGAACAGTCCAATATATTAATGACATATATAAATGTTATAAACCCATGCATTAATAATGACCAAACAGCTACATTGCATATTAAAAGGTTTTCATTCTGAAGCTAAAGGATGGGATTGTAGACTGAGGGCAGTTTGGTGAAGATCTGCTCTGAGAACTTCAAATCTTAACTCTCTGTAATGTAGGAGTTTATGAATACCAATCCATGCCTTTGATTACAACCTGCCCTGAATAGATAACTCAGTTACATTAACATAAGAAATCAATCTCATGAGAGGAATTTCCTCTTAAAATAGGGACTGAAGTAGGGATTCATTCATTAGCCAAACTGTGCAGCCTAAATAAAATTCCCATAGAAGGAATTAAAAAAATAATAACTGAAAACCCCAAACAGCTTTCTACAAGTGATTGAAGCCTCCTCAAAAATAGGCTTTCACTCTCCCCCCCGCAAGAAATCATGAGCTAAAATGGATACCCACAGAATGTGGTTTGGTGGAGATGTAATGCCAAGTATCTAATTAGTCAGAGGTAAATAAATACTTGGGTAAATTTACCAAATTAAATTCCCATTCTTAACTTTTGCTCTTTTCTAGGGCTTGACTATATGAGATTATAACCCTATTATTTCAGCTTTGAGGGTTATGAGGGAAAAGCTAAGATTAAATTTTATCTTCTCAGCTAGGAGTTGTTCCTCTTTCAAGGATGAGAGGGTTCCAGTTACTGAAAAATGGTCTGTCCTATAGTCTTTAACAAACTTTGGACAGACTGAACACTGAGATATTGCACATCCTGACTCAGATTCAAATTTATGAAAGGATGATGAACTGCTTGTTTATATACAGATATAAACAAAACTACTGCCACCAACGATTAATCAGAATGTGTCCTCTCAGATTATAACTGGCCCCATCCTCAGGGAATGATGGGCTCTGTCTGCCAGATTCAAACTCCAACTGTCATTCTTTACACAAACTCTGTCATATACTTTTTAATGGTATATGTGTATATATATATATATATATATATATATATATATATATATATGATATATTTATGTATATAAATATATAATGGAACTCAAACTAAACTGGTTCATTTGGTATCCAGACCAAATCCTAACTTTTTTCTCACAATGTTTTATGTGAATTAATATCACAACAGGTTTCATAGCTCGATATTGGGATTTGGTTATTAGAATATGAGTGAACTCCCATGAAGGACTAAATAAATTTCTGAGGTCCAGCTCTCAGATTCTTCTTGATTTTGAGGGTTTTGGGGTGTATATTTCACAGATTTGTGGTTAAAGACAAGTAAAGTTCTGGCATCTAAAATATTGGATTTGAGTAGAGAAGACCCATTATAATCATTTCCTGTTTGTTATGATCTTGAACAAGTCACAACCACCATCCCAGGTCTCAGTTTCTCCATCTATAAAATGAGAAGGTTGGAATAAAATGATGCCAAAGACCCTTTCCATCTCTTATGATCTGAGGTGGAATTTGCACTTCATCTCTGCTGTCATCAGGGATGAGATTATACCAGTTAGGTATAGAGTTAGGTAAGCCTCTCAGTTTAGCAAATCTCAAGGATGGACAGACTGAATTTTGAAATTTGACAAATCTCAATTCAGACTCCAAATTTATAACCAAAAGAAAAGCTACTGATGACTTCCAAAATTAAATTATGTTTTTAAATTCAGGAGAATTCTCATTTAGAGCAGAGCTACAATAAACAGGAGCATATATAGCTATTAAATCATATATTCATTTCCTCAGTCTAACTCTTTGACCCTAATTTTCTGGCAGGACTTAGAACCTCTAGGTCCAGATCTGCTCACTGTTGCTCCCCACCAAGTCCCTGGTATTTGGTTGATTTTTTACAACAGCTGTATTCTTTATTTACTTCAACTTAAAGACCCACTCTCCGAATTAGACACACTGTGGCCTCTCTCATTGAACTTGACTCGGTCCTCAAGAGATGGGTTGGTTCTCTCTGAGTGATTCTAACTCCAACTGTCATCCTTGTCACATGGCCCTGCCCTATACACTAAACAGTCCAGCCTAAACTGATTCCTTTCATAATTACCTAGATTTTTATTTTAAAAGATAATTCATATTTTCTTTTTTCTCAGTTGTGATAAACCAGATTTCCTTAAGTAAATATATGTACACATACATATATACACAACTATGCATACATATATTTACAAATATACACATATATACATATTTACATATATAGTATGTATCTCTTTCTCTCTATATCTATCTATCTATCTATCTATCTATCTATCTATCTATATATATATATCTATATATGGTTTTGGTTGTTCTGGGTCCACACTTAGGATAACAATCATAATTTACATCCTTTTCCCTGTTTCTCTTTCATTCCCTGTGTCATTTCAAAAAAGAACATGTGAACAAAGGCTGAAGTTCAGAAAGAAACAAAATCATCTCCTACCTAAAGCTTAAATTTTTATATATAGTATAAAGAATTCTTGGATTGAAATGATCAATTATTGCCATTGTGTTGCCTAATGTGGGAGAGGTCTATCTCCGGGCCAATAATTCTCAATTTCTTTAATATTTCCTTTAAGCAGATTTTCTCTTCCGTGGAAAAATCCAGTTTGTCAATGTCTTTCCTAAGATATGGCACTTAGAATTTAAAATCATTGAATTGTCTGTGGACAAAGCAGTGAAGAGTATGGTGAAGCTCATATACAGAGTTATAGCTAGAACCAGTCTAAATCCCGAATGTTAAATTTTCAGTAAATGTTACAAATCAAGGCTTGATTTCTGTTTCTGTAGGTAGTCTGGACTTAAGAGAGTGATGAAGAAAATGTTAATAAAGTAGAATAAACTTAAAATAGTTTCAAAAAGCTTTAAAAAAATATCCTGTCTATTTTTCTGTCAGTTGTTAAAATATTCACCACTACACCACTGCTCATACATCTCCTAAATGCTACTTTTAAAGTAATCTAGGGAAGTATTCATTTCTTGTGGCTACCAAAGCCAATTTGTTTAATTTCGCTTTTATAAAACTCCCAAATTCTTGTGAAAACTCCCAAATGCTTGTAACAATTCCAATTCTTTTTTTTTTTTTTTAGGTTTTTTCAAGGCAAACAGGTTTAAAGTGGCTTGCCCAAGGCCACACAGCTAGGCAATTATTAAATGTGTGAGGTTGGATTTGGATTTAGGTACTCCTGACTCCAGGGCCAGTGCTTTATCCACTACGCCACCTAGCTGCCCCAACAATCCCAATTCTTATAAAAACTCCTAAATCCCTGTAAAAATCCCAAATCCATATGAACTATGGTCTGATCATGCCTTCACTCATCCTATACTTATGAAGTTATAAAGTCTTGTCAATATTTTGAATTGCCTTTTAAAAATTATAAATGTTAAACAAAAAATAGAAGTCAAACATTGAGAAAAATAAACTCAAATTTTAAAAATGGAACATATGTAAAGCAGAGAATGCTTTTACTTTACTTTACTATGCTATTACTTATTTTAAAACATGGATTATTCATGTTAGCAAATGACATATTTATCACAACCTGGGAATGCTAGTTATTTAAACAGAATAACAAGAAACAAAAATATAGATTTCACTCATTATTTTAAAATAATAGGTATTTATGAAATATCAAAGAGCAATATAGGGGCGGCTAGGTGGCGTAGTGGATAAAGCACCGGCCTTGAAGTCAGGAGTACCTGGGTTCAAATCTGGTCTCAGACACTTAATAATTACCTATGTGGCCTTGGGCAAGCCACTTAACCCACTTTGCCTTGCAAAAATCTAAAAAAAAAAAAGCAATATAACCAGTATTTTGAAAGGGAAAGAAATGTATCTGGAAAATTATAATAAACATACCTGATAAAAAAATCTAACAGAAGGTATAAAAAGCAGTTGATATGAATTTATAATTGTTGTCTACAGCATGTTATATTCAAAGGTTATTGAGAGATAATTGTAGAAAGAACAAACACAAATAACCAGTAGTCTGCAACAAAGTCAGAAATCTCCAGAAAATTACACTTTAATCAGGGGAATGTTGATTCAAATGATTTGGGGTTACTGCTATAATACTCCTTGAATTAGAAAACATAATTAAACATGATAAGAATTTTTGTTGGCAGGCTTGCCAAAAAAGAATTGGTTGGATATTTTTTTCTTAATGGATAATGGCAATATATAAGAAATGTTACAGAAGAGGTTTTATCTTTTGATCTGTGATCCCACAATCAGAATTATACACAAAAGGTTGTGATTAAAAAAAGGAAACAAAATTGGTTTGCACAAAAACATTCACTGTGGTTTTACTTGTAATAAAAACTGGAAACAGTCCAGATGTCTAATGACTAGGAAATAACTGGGGAAAAAACATGGAACAACATAATGGAATCTTAATGAGCCATAAAGATGACAAATGTTAACAATACAAAGAAATATGGAAAGATTCAGATGAAATGATGCAGAGAGAAAAAAGAAATATAAAAATTATAATTATTGGTCATGCCTATATAAAATCATAATAAAAATGAATGCTAAAAATAGCATCATCACCCTCACCAAAATTCACAGAAGGAAACTAAATTGCAAAAGAAGTACATAAACATTTTAAAAATTATTTGATGCAAATTAAGAAGCAATGTGGTATAACTGAAAGAGTTCTGGGCCTGGAGTCAGGTGTCTAGACTAGTTTTCAAAATTCCCTTCTAACATTTCCTGTTTGTGTGACTCTGGGCAAATTCCATAACCTTTGTAAATGTTAGGCAACTTCATTGTTGTGAATTATGCTTGTGGATGGAGCTCCCTAAGTTGACAAAAGCACAGGTCTTTCATGTACTTTTTTAAAGTTAAATTATGCATTAACATGAACTTTTGTTAATGAAATGATATTTGTGGTTTTTTCAAATAAATTTTATAAATCATTAAGTGCCTACTTATGTACAAGTTATTGTGCAAGGTTCTGTGGAGTAGGGGAGAGGGAACACAATTAAAAAAAGAAAAGCATCCCAGATCAAAAGTAGTTACTTTTTACACAGATAAGTAGAAGAGAAAATTGACATAAAAAATTTAGGAGATTGCAAAAAGAAGTTATGGTTGAATCTTTAGGAAATCTAAGATTCTAAAAGGTGAAGGTTACAAGGAAGGCATAAGTAGCAAGGAATTTTCACAGAGGGTGGGAAATGGGATTTCCATTAGATTTGTTCAGGGAATGTCAAGGAGACCACTTTGGCCAGTGTCTTTATTTCTTACATGATTATAGCTTTTTTGTTGAATATATCTCAGAGGGGAAGTTGGAGGGCTACATGAGCCAAAAAAAAAAAAACAAACCCAAAAAACCAAATGTAATGAGCTGCTGAGTTTACCCACCAAAGAAAAAAGAAATAGAGGAGGTAGAGAAAAAAGCGAATTTTCCAGAAGATCTGGAAGATTGGTCACTTTTGAAGGAGTTAGCTTATCTGATGTGGGTTAAGTTCAGCCCGGGGTTCTAGAGTATTTTTATACTAGGCAAGTGGATGGAGTTCAAGGACCTGAATAAGGACTCCGTGACTCAAACTAAAGAAAATTCATCAGGTCTGACATCAAGAATTTATTTTGCCTAGTCAAAGTTTGGATAATGGGAATTTTGTTGTTCAGCTCTTTCTAAAGGAGGGAGAAAACTTTGAAATTAGAATAGATTGTGGGGGGTCAATGAGGCCATTATTTAAGAATCTCTTTTATTTTTGTCTTAAGACAACTGGAATGCAAATTGCTTTGGGGGGCAATATAGGACATATATGGAAAGGTAGAATGGAGCCATACCATGAAGGACTTTTATTTTTTTAGATTTTTTTTGCAAGGCAAATGGGGTTAAGTGGCTTGCCCAAGGCCACATGGCTAGGTAATTATTAAGTGTCTGAGATGGGATTTGAACCCAGGTACTCCTGAATCCAGGGCTGATGCTTTATCCACTGTGCCACCTAGCTGCCCCTATGAAGTACTTTTAATTCCTTCTGAGGAGTTTAAGTTTTATCCTAGAAGTAATAGGGAGCTATGAAAGATTTATGATAAGAAGAGTGATTTGGTCTGATCCATGTTGCAGGATGATTATTCTGACAGCTATGTGGAAGATGGATTGAAGAGAGAAGAGACTGGAAAACAAAGAAATTAATTAGGAAACTGGTATACTTGTTCAAGTGATAGTTATAAAGGCTTGAATTAAGGTGGAGGCTATGAATATGGAGAGGAGGGAACAGTTATGGGGACTTTTGTCGAAATAGAATTGAGAAGGCTTGATGATTGGTTTTGGGGTATGAAGAAGAGTGAAAGATTGAGGATGACTGAAAAAGATGGTGGTTCTCAATAGAAATAAGAAAGTTTGAAGAAGGGACAAAAATAGGGGGTGAGATAATTAATTTTGTTCTGACCATCCTGAATTTGACATGATTATGTCATATTTATATAGAAATATTCAGCACACAGTTGGCGATGTAGGATGGGGCAAATTGCCTGCATAAAGATGATAATTGAACTCATGGGAGTTGATGAGATGATAAAGAGAAGGTATGGGAAGCAATGAGAAGATAGCTTAGGATAGAATAGTGGGAGGAATACCTATGGTTAATGGATGATGGACACTAAGGTAGAATGAGTACAAAGAGACATTAGAGTTAATGAACACTGGAGGAGGAGAGAGTAACTAAGATAGGTGGGGAATGTCTGGTCCACAGGACATATAAAACCCATGAAATCATTTGATCTGGCACTGCCACAGCAACTCCATGCAGGACTAGATTTTTAATAAATCTAGAAACTTTTTAGGGGTGAATTAATTAAATGTTTGACAAAATATAACAGAATATTTTTTAAGTTGATAATTGTGTATGGTACATGAGTGATATTATAAATATCCAAACCCCTTGGTAGAAAAAAATGTTCCCTACCCCTGGTCTAAGAGAGAGAGGGCATTTAACAGGGTCAAAAGCTGCAGAGAAGTCAAGGAAGATGAGGACTGAGATAAAAACATCAGATTCAGCAATTAAGTGATCCCTGCTAACCTTAAAGACAACAGTATTAGTTGAGTGGTGAAGTTAAAAAGCTATATTTTGCAAGGGATTGATAAGTGAGTGTGAATTATTCTTTATAGCAACTTTACTGTGATAGGCAGGAGGGAAGGTTTTATGTTTGTTTTGTTTTTGTTCTTTCTTTCTTTCTTTCTTTCTTTCTTTCTTTCTTTCTTTCTTTCTTTCTTTCTTTCTTTCTTTCTTTCTTTTTCTAATTTTACAATTTCCCCCCTAATCTTGCTTCCCTCTCCCCACCCTCCACAGAAGGCAGTCTGTTAGTTTTTACATTATTTCCATGGTATGCATTGATCTAAGTTGAATGTGATGAGAGAGAAATGATATCCTTAAGGAAGAAAAATAAAGTATAAGAGATAGCAAAATTACATAATGAGATAACATTTTTAAAAAAAATTAAAGATAATAGTTTTTGGTCTTTGTTAAAACTCCACAATTCTTTCTCTGGATACAGATAGTATTCTTCATCACAGATACCCCCAAATTGTGCCTGATTGTTGTACTGTTGTTTTTGTTTTTAAAAGGATGACTTGGGCATACATCTAGCAGAGAAGGATCCAGAACACAAGGAGAGAGACTGAGGATAATATATAAAGAGAGGATATTTAAAGGATCAAACTCCCAGGGACTACAGGACAGGACTGGATCAATTTCACAAGAAGATGTCTTGGTAAGAAAAAGAACAACTTCTTCATTAGACTAGTATAAAGTTGATATTGGGAGGGGGTCTGGTATTGATGGGGTTTGAGGTAAAGAACAGGGAAGAAAAGAGAGATTTAAATCTGAAAAATTATTAAGAATTAAGTATCAATGATACTTTTTTATTTCTTACCACTAAAATGCACTGGTGAATGGGTAGCATTAATGCATATGCTTTTTGAAAATTATTTTGAAAATAACCCTGTGAAATAAGGAAACACCACACTCACTTTTGTCTCCATTACTATGAGTCAGTTATGTTATTTATCCTCATGCCAAAAGACAGAAAAGACATTCCAGTACTTGGGACCCACAAGTCATTGAGGAGCCAGGTACTGATTTTCAGTACAGGGATTGTCTAGCCTAACATCAGATGACTTGCCTACATATTCAGAGCTATCATGCCACGTCTCTCATGGGTTCCTATTTTATTAGGTACTAGGGGCTTTAAAAACTCAACTAGTTATCAATATAATATTTTAACCTCAGGCCCTTTGTAGCCTTGAACTGATCCCAGAGACTGAAGACTTATTCATCATTCTTTCCCTATTATCTTCTCTTCCTTTTCAAGCTGTTTCCATTGTTTTTACCACCATCTCAACCCTAAATTATGTGTAAAGCACCTACAAAAAGATTCCTCAATCTGAATCTTTTCTTCTAATTTTAAAGGGATTTATTTTGTTTTGGAAAAATTTCTTGTTTATGAAATAGAAATTTGTCTATTTTGTCTTCTATAAATTTCCATGTTTTGATCTCTTTGCACCTTTATTATCTATGATTGTGAATTATTTTGTTACTATTTTACTGCAGTTTTGGGGGAGTTATGTGATTTATTTATTTATTTATCATTATTATTTTATTTATTCAATTGGAATTTATTGTGGCATAGGGGTAAGATTACAGCTTAGGGTAGAAGATGGTGAAATCAGGTTTTAAATTCCACCTTTGACATATAATGGGTTGTGTGTCCCTAGACAAGTCGCTTAATCTCTCAAGACAAATCTCTAAGATTATAAATTCCCCAACAATCTCTAACAATACCAAAAGACCCTGCCTTATACCTGTTTTCCATTTGTATCACTTGATTGAAATGGCTTTTTTTCAAAGTTACTATGATCTATTAATCACTAAATTTGTTGGCCTTTTCTTAGTTGTTTTTCTTCTTGATCTTTCTCTCTCTAATGTTTGACCATGCTCTCCTCTTGAATAATCTCTCTTGTTTGGATTTTCAAGACATTGGCATCTTATAGTTCTTTTACCTACCCTTTTTATCTTTTGCAGGATCAATGCCCATACCATGCCCCTTAACTGTGGGTATTTTTCAAAATTCTATCCTGGTCTCCTTCTGTTACTACATCATGAGATGCTCGCCCCTTCCTTCCTTCCTTCCTTCCTTCCTTCCTTCCTTCCTTCCTTCCTTCCTTCCTTCCTTCCTTCCCTTTCCTTTTATAATAAGCATTAATATTTTCTTTCTCCTATCTCTCTCTCCCCTACTGAAAAAAAAGAATTATAAAGAATTTCATCAAATAAACATAAATATAGACAAGCAAAATAAATTTCCATATTAGCCACATCCAAAAATGTTGGATTCATTCTGGATATTAGTCCTTCACCTCTCTGCTAAGATATGGGTAGAATTCTAATCATCAGACCCCTCTAATCATAGTTGATCATTGTGTTCAAAAGAATTTTTAAGTCTTTCAAAATTTTTTGTATTTACAAAATAATGTTCTCCTGATTCTCCTCACTTCAATATGCATCACTTCATACAAGATTTCCCAAGTTTCTTATTTTCTTCTCTTCACTTCCTAAACCCTATTTATGATAGATTCTTGGTTTTTGTTCTTTTCTTCTTCACAATCCCACCTCCAAGTTCAGGGCTCTTTCTATATCTGGTTATTCCTTCCCTCAATCTAACCTTTCTCTTAAACTCCCTCTTTTCCCTCTTCTAGTTTCCTCTTACTTCCCTATTGTTTGAGTCAATTTCTATTTTTAACTCCTTATACAATTTTGTATATTTTTCTACCCTCCTTTGTCACCAGATATAAGTGACATTCTACATTTGTTTGGATTTCTACTTCAATTATGTGAGATAGGCTTCCATACTCTTGCTTCCCCTTTCTTCATACTGTATCTTTGCCACTTTTATTTCCTTTCTTCTATTAGGATAATCAAAGCATAACAAAACCACTATTGGAATGTATCTTAATTGACTTCCTTTATGACCCCCTGATGACATTAGAGTTCAGAAGGGACCCTACTCCATTGAAATGTAAATAGCTTATCCCTATAAAGTTCCTTTTGTTCCTTCACATGTATTTATAAGTGAAAGTTTGTTTTTCCCAGTAGGGTTACACCTAATTTTTCTGGGTAAATTATTTTTGATATAAAGGCATTTATCTTTGGCCTTTTTAAAATAGCTAATTCTGTCCTACTCACTTCTTTATAGTACTTGAATTCTTTCTATTTGTAGTATTTTTACTTTGATCTAGAAACTTTGGATTTTGACTATGTTTCTATAAGTCTTCATTTGGGTATTTCTTTGAGAAGGTGTCTTTTATTTTCACTTTGTTTAATTATTCTAATAGTTTTTGTTCTTGGGGTTGTTTTTTTTGTTTTTGTTTTTTTTGTTTTGTTTTTTAGTTTTTTGCAGGACAAACGGGGCCAAGTGCCCTGCCCAAGGCCACACAGCCAGGCAGCCACCAAGTGTCTGAAATGGGACCTGAACCCAAGCACTCCAGACTCCAGGGCTGGTGCTTTATCCATTATGCCACCCAGCCACCCCCCGTCTTGTTTTCTTAAGATAAGATAACCAGACACATTTTTTGATCATAACTTCAATTGATCCACTTTGGCACAGTGATTCTTAATCTCTCCTTGATCTGTTTTATAGTTTACATGCTTTTGAAATGAGATGTTAGATTTTCTTCTATTTTTCAATCAATCTTTTCATCTCATTTTGGTATATTGTGGTGTCTCATAAAACCATTAACTTGTTTTGTCCATTATAATTTCTATAGAGTTTGTTACTTGGCAAAGTTTTATACCAAAGTCATTAATTTTTTCCCAATTTTTGCCTTTATAACTCATTTTTTCCAATTCTTTCCTCTATCTCTTTTATTTTATTTAAATATAATTTTTACTCAACCCTCTTGTGTCATGTCTCCTAAGAATTCTAACCGGTTATGTTATTCTTTGAGGCTTCACTTAGAGATGCATTATTCTCTTATTTATGTTTTACACAGTTCTGACAAGTACAGGGTTTTAAAATTGTTTTTTATTACTCTTTCCATCTTATTTTTAGCTTGGGACATTTTAGTGAGTCTAAGTTCTCTGTACTTCTAGTTCAATTTTATCCTGCTATTGAGGTTATTTTCTTGTCAAGTCTGTCTCTGAGATCCCCTCACCTAAGTTAATAGGGACAGACCCACGACCTTATTTTGCTCCAAGGTTTTTTCCTCTGGGTAGAGCAACAGCACCAAAATCAGTCTTAGGTTCGATTGGATTATTCTGATCTCCCCCACTTTTTCTGTAGCCTGAGTATCAAATCCTTCTGCCTCCAGGAGTGGGATCAATGCAACCATACTGAAGTTCTGTTCTTTGCCTGGGAACTGAGTCTCCAATTACTTTTCCTCTAGGTATTAGAATTAGAATGAACCCTCTCTTGACCAGGGGAGCTAAGTTTGAGATCCCTGCTATCCCCCCCACTTACTTAGTAACCTTATCAACTACCATGGAATTAATTATCATCTCTCTGCATGTAAATCCTAGATTTGCATATCTAATTTTAGTTTCTCACTTAAGCTCTAATAGCTCATAACCAGCTACTGTTGGATATTTTGAATTACTACATCAATTAAATATGGTTATGCATGCCTATCATTCTTGCTATTGGAAAAGGCTAAGGCACCAAGTCAGGCACAAATGTAGTGAGCCTACAGGAAAAGAGGATCAGCAGGTTGCCTGAGGAGTAAACCAGCTCAGATTGGGAAAATGGAGCAGATAAAAATTCTATGTCAATTAGTACTGAAAGAGGTGCTGTGAGTGGCCTTTGCACTTCCAGCCTGAGCTAGATAGGAAGATTCAGTCAAAAAATGAATACAAAATAATATTTACATGTCCAAAATAGAGCTTGTCATCTTTATACTTAAACCCATTCTTCTTCCAAATTTCCTTTTTTTCCTATTGAGGGTGTTTCCATACTTCTAGTCAATTAGACACATAGTGATATTATTTATAATAACAAAAAGATGGAAGTAAAATCTATGCCTGATCATTGGGAAATGTCAACACATTACAGAATTGTGAATGCAGTGGAATATTATTGTAGCATTGAAATGTTGATGATAAATCTTTTTAAATTTATTTTTATTAAAGTTATTATTTGAGTTTTATAATTTACCCCCCCATCTTACTTCCCTCCCCCCCCCCCACAGGAAACAATCTGTCAGTCTTTACTTTGTTTCCATGTTGTATCTTGATCCAAATTGGGTGTGATGAGAGAGAAATCATATCCTTAAAGAAGAGACAAGAGGTCTAAGAGGTAACAAGATCAGACAATAAGATATCTGTGTTTTTCTAAATTAAAGGGAATAGTCCTTGAACTTTGTTCAAACTCCACAGCTCTTTATCTGGATACAGATGGCACTCTCCTTTGCAGACAGCCCAGAATTGTTCCTGATGGTTTATAATAGAACAATAGTGTTCCATAACATATACATATATATATGTATATATATATATATACATATATATATATGTATATATACACCACAGTTTGCCAAGCTATTCCCCATTTGAAGGACATTTATTTATTTGATTTTCAATTCTTTGCCACCACAAACAGGGCTGCTATAAATATTTTTGTACAAGTAATGTTTTTACCCTTTTTCATCATCTCTTCAGGGTATAGACCCAGTAGTGGTATTGCTGGGTCAAAGGGTAGATAATGGATTTTTAAGTCACCTGGAAAGAAGGGGAGAAATGCAGAATTGAAAGAAATAAATGCAGAATATCTGCCAACAGCTCAAGAGAAAAGAGCATAAAAGTGAATAAAATTCAGCTCAATTACAAAAGGCAACATTGATATTGTGAAAATAAAAAGCCACATTCTATTAACAATCTACAGATACAAAAGTAGAAAGGAACAAGGAAGTAATCATTCTCAGAGATGATTTTATTCTGAATTGTTTCTAAGGATATGCTTGGTAGGGTTTTGTTTGAGTACTTTCGGAAAGTGCTTATTTTCACAAATCAAAGTATATAAAAAATTTAAAATTATTTTAGCATTTATGTAAAAAATACAAAGATACTTATATATGGTAAATGGAGGCACGTTTATGGCATGGCTATAGATATATGAATAGTTAATCTCATCAGGAGCTATACTTTGAGTAAATGACTTATAGAACATGTATAGAGAAACTTATAGCTCAAGTAATATAAGATTCATTACTCCTAAAGTCATGTATGGAGATTAAATTAGAGACAATTATAACGATCAAAGAAACCAGTTTTACAGAGAAAGAGTTATAATAATTGTGAAATGTGAGTTATCATTCTTCCAAAAAGAGCAAGTGTTAAAGAGGAAGAGAAATAGAAATACATTTCTCAAGAGTTACAAGTCTTCCCATGTAGGGATGTAAACAATTTAAACTTAGAAAATATAATTTTTTTCTCTTGTTTACCTTGTATGCATTTCTTGAGTCTTTTATTTGAAGACTGAATTTTCTGTTCAGTTCTGGTCTTTTCTTCAGGAGAGTTTGAAAGTCCCTATTTAACTGAATATCTATTTTTCCCCCTCAGAAAAATTATGCTCAGTATTGCTGGATAGTTCTATTGATTATAATCCGAGCTCCTTTACACTCTGAAATATCATATTTCAGACCCCCTTTAATGTTGAAGCTGCTAAATCTTTCATAATCTTGACTGTGGCTCCTTGTATTTGAATTTTTTTCTTTTTTGGCTGCTTTCAGTATTTTCTCCTTTAGCTCATAACTTTGGAAATTGGCTACAATATTCCTCAGTTTTCATTTTGAAAGTGATTAGTTGATTTTTTTTAATGAATTATTTTACTCTCTCATTCTAGGATAGTGAACAATTTTCCTTGATAATTTCCTGAAAGATATTGTGTAGACTCTTTTTTCTTTTTTTTGATCATGACTTTCAGATAGTTCAGTAATTCTTAAATTGTCTCTTTTGGATCTATTTTATAGGTCAATTGCTTTTTGCTATGAGGTATTTTGTATTTTCTTTTGTTTGATTTTGTTGGATAATTTCAATGTCTTAAGAGTCATTGGCTTCCATTTGTCCTAATTTTTAAAGATTTATTTTCTTCTGTTAGTTTTTGTATCTTTTTTTTTTTGCATTTGGTCAATTTTACCTTTAAAAGTATTGTTTTTGGGGTGGCTAGGTGGTGCAGTGGATGGAGCACTGGCTCAGGAGTACCTGAGTTCAAATAGGGCCTCAACTGTGTAGTAGCCTTGGGCAAGCCACTTAACCCCACTGTCTTGCAAAAACTAAAAAGAAGTATTCATCAGTGGATTTTTCCCCATTTTTTCAATTCTATTTTATAAGAAATTCTTCAGTAAAAATTTCTGCTTCTTTATACAGGCTGTTGACTTTTTTATAATTCTCCTACATAACACTCATTTTTTTTTACTAATTTTTCCTCTATATCTCTTACTTGATTTTTAAAATATTTTGAGCTCTTCCAAAAGGATTTTTTGAACTTTAGACCAATTTATATTACCATTTGAGGCTTCCCACATAAAATTGGTAAAGAAAAACAATTGTGAAATATTTATGAATTCTGATTAAAACCATGAGCAATCATAACTCCAAAAGTTTGTTTCTTACTTTTTAGTAATAGACTGGAACATAGGTCAGCTAAAACCAACTTTACAATAGAGATAAGAACTGGACCTGTGATTTTATTGGCATCTAGAATAATAAAATTAGGAAACTCCCCATATAACTGCAGGTCAACATCTTCTTGCCAGCTTAAAGTATTTTTTTTTTAGTTTTTGCAAGGCAATGGGGTTAAGTGACTTGCCCAAGGTCACACAGCTAGGTAATTATTAAGTGTCTGAGGCTGGATTTGAACTCAGGTAATCCTGATTCCAGGGCTTGTGCTCTATCCACTGCACCACCTAGCTGCCCCAAGCTTAAAGTTTTAGAGAGTTACCCAGAGTACTAAAAAGGAACTCATAGCCAGTTTGTATTGGAACCAGGCTTATGATCAAATGATCTAAATAGTCAAGTCAAGGTCTTCTAGATTTTGTGGCCAACTCAAGATACACACATACATGTATACACATATGTGTGTTTTCACATCTGTATATCTATCTATCTATGTATCTATCTATCTATGTATCTATCTATATACAGAATAAGAGAGTTTCTATATCTGTGTGTATACATAGAAAGTATATAGAGGAATGTTAAATTTTTCATGTTTGCCAAGGTAGCTATTTTAAAATTATTTTTTGAAGAAGAGCTTCAGATTGGATTTTCTTAATCATGCTCCCAATCTCATCTGTCCAAGTGATCTTATCCATTTTACTTAGGTGTTACCTAAAATAATATTTCTGTATTGTAGAGTTCAACCAAAACTGAGAAATGGGAAAGCCACCAACTTATTCAGCTACTACATCATATACTTAGGCCTGGAAGTGATCAGTCTCAACCTCATTGCTTTGCAGGTGAAGAAATTGAGACCTAAGGAGCTAAATGACTTATTCAAAATTGACACAAGAAGGAAATGGAAGATTGGGTTTTGAAGCTTGATTCTCTAGCTCTAGGCAGTCAATAAAAGGTAATTTTTTAAAATAAATCCTTACTGCCATCTTGATTGGCATATATACAAAACAAGACATTGGACTGCTTGAATGAACTCACCATCATCAAAACTACTACTATTGCTCCTGTCTTCTAATGGGTAAGTTTAAAATGATGGCTTGATATTTCATGCAAATTAAATTAACTTTGAAGAACTATTTCATAGCTATCAAATTGACAAAAATGAACAAAATCAGCATTTGTTTCCATTTGTTTCTGGATCACATCAGAGAAGGTATTTTCTTCAATAAGTACTGCTGGAAAAACTGGGAAACAATTTCGTTAAAAAATTGATTCTTATAAACGTCTTCCACCTTGTACAACAATGAATTCCAAATGGAGGAATGATCTAAATGTTTTTAAATCACATCATAAGAATGATAGGGAAGATATAGTTTTAATATTCACAAGTTGAAACTCTCATTGGAAAAGGTGACCTTGGCCCATCCCTGGAATTGTTCCTTCTTTGTTGCTGTAGAGATCTATTAGTGACTGGCCATTCATGACTAACCTGGTGAGAAAACTCCCCTAATTAAACAAATAAACCCTAATATACATATAATATAATATATATATATATACATATACATATACATATATATATATATGTATATGAATATGCTGGCATCGTCTGCTTCTTTCTTTGATATCTTAGTACCTTCCTGTTAGAGTGGAACTAATCCTTTGTATGGTTTACATCCTTATAATTGGTACACTTAGCAGATTACCAAGTGATTGCAGGCAGGAGACCCCTGGAAAAACTGTCAGACAGGGAAAGATTTGGAGGATGTTATAGAAAGTAAGGAAAGAGGGAGATTCTCTCCATTTGTCTGTCTCTGTCTTTTTCTGTCTCCATCTCTGTCTCTGTGTCTTTCTGGTTCTGTCTGTTTCTGTCTCTCTGACTTGCTCTCTCTCTTTTGTGGTTACTCTTTGATGTAGCAAAACCACTGGTGTTGATTTGTATGAAATGATATAGAGAGAAAGCAAGACCAAAGTACTTATTTGCACGATGCCTACAATAAAGTAAATAAAGAAAAGGTCAACATGGGAGATCTACAAGACTATTACCGTATGCAACACTCATTACCAGTACCAACCTATCAAAAGTATTTCTTATTTCTTTTAACAACTGAAAGGGTATTGGGAAAGGGTGTTAGGGTGTTTTTGGTGAAGTGTCTCAAATGTCAAAACAAGATCTCTCAATAAAAGGTAGTCTATCAAACTCAGATCAGGAAAAATTTAGAAGACATAAAACCAGAAACCTTTCACAACTATTGGGGGAATGTTTTGTAACCAAACCAAAGGGAGAGAAGAGTTTCTAAAGATAAACTAAATAATTTTAATTACATGAAATTAAAGCTTTTGCATGAACAAAATTAATCTTTGTTCTTAAAATAGGAAGAGAAGCTATTACATTGGCAAAAAATCTTTACAGTAATTTTCTTTGATATGGGACTTTTATGTATATACATCTATATACAAATGTATATACATATACATATATACATTTATGTATATCCATACATATGAAAACATGTATGATATATAAATATATTCAAAATAAATAGGAAATTGACCCAAATATATAGGACCAACACTCATTTCCCAGGGAAATAAATGGTCAAAGTAAAAAAAGCATACAGTTTTCAAAGCACAAACTACTAATAACTATATGAAAGACTATTCCAAATAAAAACAAGAACAGTTTGGGAGAGGAAGGTAGAATCGAGGTAATAGTAGAGACCTGACAGAACTTGCCCAATATTTCCCTCCAAGCAACTTTCAAAGAATGCACTAAATACCTTTCTGGAGTGTCATAGCACCAACAGAAGGTCAAAGTGAGACATTTTTTGCAGCCCCATGTATCTTAGGATATTGGAAGGAGAGGTCTGGAACATCAAGGTAGGAGCCAGCCCAGAGTATTCACAGTGGCATCACTAGAAGTGGGCTATGGAGGTGACAATAGCAACAGCAGCTTCCAGAACTCTGTCCAGAGATGTTGCAGAGAAGGGAGGAACATTAGCTTTTGTGGCTGTAGGAAGGGATTTGGTTTTCAATTCTAGGGTCTAAGGGAGACCTAGTGCTTATGGCTCCAAGAGGAGTAAGGATAAGGACCAGAGCATTAGAAGAGCAGTAATTATACCTCTTCCCAGATCATACACCTGAAAATTTCCAAAATGAAAATTCCTAGAAATATCATAGGCACATGTTGGAGTTCTCAAGTCAAAGAAAAAATACTTCTAGAAACTGGAACAATTCAAATTTTTCAAATTCAAATCTATAAGCAGGATTACACAAAATTTACCATCTGCCATGTTAAATGAATGGAGGGCTTAGAGTATGATATTTCAGAAGGCAAAAGTAGAATTACAAGCAAGAATCACCTACTCAGCAAAACTTGAGTTTAATTCTTCAGGAAGAAAAATATTTATTGAAATAGAGGATTTTCAAGTATTCCTGATGAAAAGAACAGAGTTGAATAGAAAATCTGATCTTCAGACACAGGACTTGAGAGAAGCATAAAAAAGGAAAAGAAGAAAGAGTAATAAGGATCTCAATAAAATTAAACTATTTAAATTTCTATATGGGAAGAATGTATATGTAACTCCTAAGAATTTTATCAATAATAGGGCAGTTAAAAGGAATGTACAGAGAGCATGGATGTGAATCACTTATGTTGGAATGGTCTCATTAACTTTCAGGAATTCTTGTTGGACTTTGATCCAATTAGCATTTTTCTTTGAGGCCTTGTTTAGATCTATTTTCACATTGAATTGTGATTGATTTTGTGTCTTGGTCTTCCTTGACATTGTAGTAAGTCTTTATGGTCAAGTCCTTGTAGTTGTTTGCTCATTTTTCTAGCTTATTTCTTCACTTTAAACTTTGTTAAAACTGCGTTCTACTCACCTAAGGGTGGGAAGACATGATTCCAAGTTTCAGACTTTTTCAGGCTTTCCATTTTAGAGCTAGTTTTGGGGGTCTTCAGGGTTTTACTGCATTCAAAGTGGTGTGTTGCAGAGAGAGGTATGGTCACAGTAAAGGCCTTTAGTCCCTTGCAGCCACAAATGCTAGCACTCTTCTTGGTTCTGAAACTGCAACCAGGACCCCTGCTCCCTGGTGACTGACCCCCAGTGCTTTTTTCTTCACTGGCACTGTGACCCAGAGCTGGATATAGTCATATAGTGGCCAAATGATGCCAAATGCCAGCAAAGGATCTCCAGAAATTACTTTTTTACCAGTTGTCCAACTCCCTAGATTGAAAGCTCTCAAAGCTGCTATTGGCTGCTCCAGACTGACCTCCATCCTGGTGACTTCCTAAGTTTTTTTTTAACCTGGAAAAAATGGATCATTTGACTATTTTGCTGTCTCTCCTCCTCCAAAATTTGATTAAAGGTGTTATTTTAAAGTTTTAGGAAAGGAATATTGAAAGAACTCAGCTGAGTTGCTTCTGATCTGCCATCTTGGCTCTGTACATTTACAAGACATAAATCTTATCAGAAAGATTGAGAAGGCATATGAGAATCTGTGTGCAACTTAGAGATGGGTCTGAGAGAACAGGACACCACAACTTTTGAGAAGAGGAAGTCCTGTTGGGATTTAGGAAGGTGAGGTTTAGACCAGGGGGCTACTGAATCTCTAGTAATCTGCATCCCAATTTGAATTAGAATTTCAAATAATAAAGAGCAAGTGTCAATTGGTATGGTGGAATTTGTGAGGCTCATGGTAAACCTAGTTGGTCCCTGTACTTTTGTCTAGGGAATTGCTGCAACAAATGTAAATAGATGAAAGACCATGAAACTTTTCTCTTTTCTTTTATATTTGCTAACCATGATTTATATGCAGACAACTGGAGTGTTAGTCACTATAACCTAGCAGTGCTATTAAAATTGGCAAAGCTTCTGACTCGTTATACAAAATTGTAACTGGCATATTGGCACAGTAAGGTATTCAAATGGCATGACTGCTTCCTGAAACATTTAGAAGATCTGCATCAGGAAAAAAAAATAATTAGAATAATCACTACACTGTTGATGAGAATTTTTTACTTGATGTTCCAATGTCTCTTTTTACTTCTCTCCAGGATCTCTAATGCCTTTTTCTTTCAGGTTTTCTGGAGTCTGATTCTGATGTCACTTTCTTATATATTTAGAAATTTAAAGGTAGCACAAAGCTTGTTTTACCCTGATTCTAAACTGTCTTTGTGAAAAAGGTCAGTCTCAGGCTCCTGTTACACTCTGGGAACAATCAATCAACAAGCATTAATTTAATTACCTACAATTTGCCACACAATATGGTAAGCAATAGATATATACAGATAAAAAGGAAGCAACATTTACATGTAATTAAATAATATGTATATATATGCATATATACTAGTGTAAATATGTGTATAAATATAAATGCACACATTATACATATATATAATTATACATCTTGCAAAAAGAATGCTTTTGATGAATAGAACGAAGGATATTTGGCTGGATCATAGAATTTGAGAAGAAAAGTAAAATACAATGTCACTGCAAAGGGTAAGATGTAGCTTCTGGAGGATTTTAAAAGCAAAACAGAGGAATTTAGCATAAATCTATTTATGCTACTCTCCTATTCAGACAACTCTAGAAGTTCCCTATTGCTTCAGTGATAACAATAAAATGCATGCTTAAGGAAAAACATGGAATGGATAGAAAGACTCCATCATATTTAAAGTCTGGGAGGATAATTCAAGAAGAAATAGTTCTATGCCCAAAAGCTCAGCCACTTTTCCAGTGTTTTATATTACAATAACATCACTTGAAGTCTTCAGTTTTAATTAAAATTTGCTTCCCCCCCCCCTTCGAGACCTCCTTTTCCTTTCTAAATACCACTTCATATTCTACCCCTGAGAGAACAACCCCCCACATAGCCCAGGCAATAGCTTAGAGTCTAATATACAACACTCAGAAAACAGGACTTTCTTTTTTATTTTGAGCTCTAAGTAATTATGGACAGCACTATACTAAGAGTCAAAGAGGAAGCAAAAGAACAATCACTAAGGGTTAACAAACACTAATAAATAGTTCCCTTCCATCTCTGCATATTCTTTATTGTGAAGGAGGTAAGGAAGAGGTGGCTATGGACACAGAAGCTTGTTTCCTGTTATTTAATTGCAGTCAGTAAGCATTTTTAAGTTCTGGCCTTGGAGTCAGGAGGGAGGACAGGAAATCAAATCCAGCCTCACATACTTGACACTAGCTGTGTGACCCCTGGGCAAATCACTTAACCCTCCTGAATGCCTCACATCCAGAGCTATCTCCAATTGCCTTGATCCATAGCTGCCCACTGGACCCATATGGCTTTGAAAGAGAAAGTGAGGTCAGTGATTTAGCATCTCCCACAATCAAATCCAATTCATATGCTTTTCATGACATTGCCTCCCTGATGTCTTGGTCTTCTTTAAGAAAGAAGGATAGGGGCGGCTAGGTGGCGCAGTGGAGGGGCAGCTAGTTGGCGCAGTGGGTAAAGCACCGGCCCTGGAGTCAGGAGTACCTGGGTTCAAATCCAGTCTCAGACATTTAATAATTACGAAGCTGTGTGGCCTTGGGCAATCCACTTAACCCCATTTGCCTTGCAAAAAAAAAAAAAACCCTAAAAAGAATGAAGGACAAACAGCAAGTACTGACAGTAACAAAGATCAAACAAACCAAAGCTAGTCTCTGCTCCCAGAGTTTGCAATCTAATGGAGGAGACAATAGGAAAACAACTTTATACAAACAAGAGACATACAGAATAAGCTGAATTTAGTCTTGGAAGGAAAGTACTGAGATTAAAGAGAAGTGGGAATTGTTTCTTGTAGAAAATGGGATTTTAGTTGAGAAAATAGGAAAGCTAGGAGTTAGTAATCAGGAGGGAGAATAGTTCAAGCATGGGGGATAGGCAGGGAAAATGGGATATAGGAAATGGACGATCTTGTTCAAGGAATAGCCAGGAGACCCATATCACAAGATTTCAGAGTACATGGAACAGAGTAAAGTATAAGAAAACTGTAAAGGAGGGTAGTACCGCCCCAACCCCCATAGAACATAGTATCTTAGATTTGGAGGTGAAAGAGAACTGGTCCAATACCTTCATTTTACAGGTGAGAAAATCTCAGTAATTTGGCCATTTTTGGATTTCAATCTAGGTCTCAGACTGAAGAGTCAGTCTTTCCACTTTATGGTTATCTTTTCCACATTGCAGGAATTAGTGAAATGGTACCCTAGGGATCTGGGAAATTTTTTGCCTGCCCTTAAAACCAGAGAAGTCTGAATCAATCTATACATATATTTTTGCATTTCTAAGTGTCTTAAACTTTTTTTTCTGTAGCTTCTGTAAAATTACCCCCAAATTTCCCATTTAATTTAAGCTGACCTGCAAAAAATATAAACCATGATGGGGAAAATGGCAATATGAAAGGCACAACTATACTAAATTATAGCTATCAAGAGAACATTTTCTTGCAAAAAATGGGCATGATAGAAGACAAAAATGTTAAGGATTTAACAGAAGTAGAAGAGATTAAGAAGAGGGGTCAAGAATAAAATCTTATAGAAAAGATCTTAACATCATTGATAACTATAATCCTGGGAAATGGCAATAAGTGGATCTTTAAGAAGCATTGCTAATAATGATGAATTACAGCTGAACTATTTAAAATCCTAAAAAGTATTGCTGTACTCAATTTGACAAAATTAAAAAAATTTAACAGTGGTCACTGGATTGGAATAGGTCAATTTACTTCCCAGTCCTAAAGAAAGGCAATGCCAAAGAAATGCAGGGTATTTTTCAAAGAAGCAGTGGAAACAAGAACAAATTGCAATTTGGAGAAGGCAGAGGAGTTCCAGAAAAATATCTATTTTTTTTTTTCAATTGGCTACACTAAAGTCTTTGACTATGGAGATCAGAACAAAATGTGACAAGTCCTTAAAGGTATGGGAATAGCAAACCTTTTTTTATCTCTTGAGGAATCTGTATGTGGATCAAGAAGCAACAGTAGGAACTGACCATGGAACAACAACTGATGGGTTTAAGTTTGGGAAAGGAGTATGATAAGGCTGTATAATGTCACATTTTTTTTTATTGTTGCATGCATAAATTGGATTTAAGTGAGGCATGCTGCTCAAAGTCATCTTCCTCACTCTCTCCTCCAAAGTCATCATGATACAGCTTAGCAAGACAGAGTCAAGACAACTGGTGATGGTTCTAGATGCAGCGGATGACCTTGGTGTCTTTGATGTCTAACCAAACTCTAAGTACTCCACAGCACCTGCCTCAGCTGCCTTTATGGCCATTGGAATGAATTGTTCTCTTCTGCCCATTCCACCAGTGGAAGAGTTCACATGCTAGGGGTAGACACCCCTCCCACTATTCACTGATGAGTTTGAGACTCCTTTGGTTACCCTCAACCTGATTTAGCCCACCTGCTGAAACAGTTTATGGGGTGTGGCTACTGTGCATGCCATAGTTTCTTGGAGTCACAGGTGAGAGTTAAGTGGCTCAGGTAGACATCAAATATGGAAAATAACCCTGAAAAGGGCTTGGCAGCCCTCACACCAAGGTACTAGTCTTTCTTGAACACACCCTACGTGCAAAATTCCAGGCCGAACAAATTAAAGGCTGTAATTAAGATTGCTGGGATAAATACCAACAATCGTAAATAGACAATACCACTCTTATGGCAGAAAGAGAAGAATTAAGAAGTCTCTTGATAAGGATGCTGAGCCTCTTGAAAGAAGAGAGTATAAAAGTTGTCTTGAAGCTTAACAATAAAATTAAGATTATGGCATCTGGTCCCATCACTTCCTAACAAAAAAGAAGAAATGGAAGCAAGTGTCACATTCTAGGTTCTTGGATTCAAAAATCATTGCAACCATGAAATTAAAAGATGCTTGCTCCTTGGATACAAAGTTATGGCAAAGCTAGCAGCATACTAAATAAAAAGCAGAGTCTTAAGATCATTGACAAAGGTCTAATTCTAATTAGTCAAAGCTATAGTTTTTCCAGTAGCAATTTATGGTTGTGAGAGTGGGACTATAGGAAAGCTGAGTGTTACAGAATCGATCCTTTTGAATTGTGATGCTAGAAAACACTTCTGAGAATTCCTTGGACAGCAGGATCAAATCAATGCTTAAATTCAGACTATTCACTGGAAGGTCAATCTGAAACTGAAGCTGAAGCTGAAAAACTTTGGCCACCTAATGAGGACTTATTGGAAATGATTGATTTTGGGAAAGATAGGCACAAGGAAAAGTGTCAGGAGATGATTAATTGGAGACATAGTGTCATGGAAGAAATGAACATGAACTTGGACAGACTTTGGGAGAATAAAAGAGCTTGGTTGGTTCACAGGGTCACACAGAGTTGGACATGACCAAACAACTGGGACAATAATATAGCTCAAAGGTTGTTTTTTATAAGGTTTCTAAATTCCTCTCCTCTTTATGTTCATTTTGTCCTGATATCTATCCCTTGACTCTGGCTCCTCTATTGTTTCCATGTTCATGTAACTCAAATCAGTAACACACACACACAGACAGACACACACAGACAGACAGAGTGGCAGAGAGAGTCAGATATATATATATATATATATATATGGAGAGAGAGAGAGAGAGAGAGAGAGAGAGAGAGAGAGAGAGAGAGAGAGAGAGAGAGAGAGAGGCAGAGAGAAACAGGAGAGACACAGAGAGAGAAACACAGAATCAGAGACAGAAGTAGAGAGAGAGAGAGAGGAAGAAAGAGAATATTTCCTTTAACTCTGCTATCCCCTCTAGTTAATACTTCTCATTGTATCTTTCATCTTTCTATCCTTGACAGTATCCTTGACATAGTGTCTTCATTACTCAGTTTCTCTCCTTTGGTATGCCCTCTTCCTCATCTCTATTAAAATATATTCCATCCTGCAAGGTTAACTTACATGGTAGAGCAACTGAGAAAGCTCTTCAATGTAGGCTTGAATTTGAGATGACGGATGAATATTTTAAATTGTAATTTTGAAGTCTGTGGGACACTAAAGAAGTATTCAAACACCAAACATTCCAAGTTAATCTTTGGGTTTGTACCTTATGCCATAACAGAAAAGGTTATTGTTTCTCCTTTCTTGAAGATCATGACATCAAGGATACCATGTCATGCATATACATTGGATTTGAGGGAGGGGGTGTATTGCAACATCATCATCCTTACTTTCTCTTCCAGAACCATCTGCGTCCAATGGCCAGATTTGAATCAGGATAATGAAGATGGCCCTTGTGTGACAGAATCAATTTTAATTGGACTTGTTCAGGGTAACACTGATTGTAATGCTAAGTGTCTATGAAGTCAAATTTGAACTTGGGGTCTCCTGACTTCAGGGATGATATTCTAACCTCTGTGCCACCTAGCTACTCCTATGGGAAAGGAAGATACTGAAAAGTTCTGAATGCCAGCTCTTACAAAGTTGATAACAGTGGTCGAACCAAAGAGAGTTATTTCTAGAGAGAATCCTCAAAGACCAAATGTCTTCATTTAATGGTGAAAAAGATCTTTGTGGGTGATTTTATTGAATACCCCAGAAGAGACTACAGAAAGATTGAAGTGATTGAAACCAAGTCTAACCCAAAGCAGTAGCAAGAAGAGGATCTTTGCTCTTGTGACTTTTGATGACTATGACTCTGTAAATAAGACTGTTATTTAAAAAGCATCTCATTGTTAATGATCCCAAATGAAAACCCTTGTTTAAGCAAGAAATAGCCAGTGTTTCTTCTGGTCAAAGAGGTTAAGGGCATTTAAGCAGTGGGCAGGGAAGTGGCTTTGTTATAAATGATAACTCTGTCATGCAACTTCAATGGTTATCATGGTTTTGGTGGCAGTTGGGATAGTGGAAGATATTTTGAAAATGCAGAAAGTTGGGGCGGCTAGGTGGTGCAGTGGATAGAGCACCTGTCCTGGAATCAGAAGTACCTGGCTTCAAATCCAGCCTCAGACACTTAATAATTACCTAGCTGTGTGGCCTTGGGCCAGCCACTTAACCCCATTGCCTTGCAAAAAGACTAAAAAAAATGCAGAAAGTTCCAATGAATTTGGCAATGATGAAAACAGCTTTGGAGTAATGGAAGTTGTAATGATTTTGGTAATTAGAACAATGTTTTTAAACTCCAGTTTCAGAAAGGGAGAAAACTTTGGAGGCAGAAGTTCTGGACTTTATGGTAGAAGTTGATGTTTTACCAAACTGTATAGTCAAGGTCGCTACGGAGGTTCCATTAGTAGCAACCGTTGTAGTAGTAGCAGAACATTGAAATTATTGTTAGGAATAAAATGTAGTAGAAGAAGTAAAAATAATAGTAAATGATACTGATATTGCTATTTCCAGTTGTGTCTGACTCTCCATGAGCCTATTTGGGGATTTTCTTTTTTTCCCATTTATTTACTTCTTATTTTGTACAAATAATTTTTTTATACACTACTAAAATATTCTTGTTTAAGAGTAAACATAATGCCCCCCCCAATATAGACATGCATGAGCGATAAAGTAAAGGGGAAAATAATAATAATAATAATAATAATAATAATAATAATAATAATAATAATAATAATAAATTGTAGGTATGGCCAGGTGGTGCAGTGGATGGAGTACCAGCCCTGGAGCCAGGAGCACCTGAGCCCAAATCCAGCCTGAAACACCCAACAATCACCCAGCTGTGTGACCCCATGCAAGCTACCCCAACCCCACTGCCCCACAACCCCCCCCCCCGCAAAAGACCCAAAATAAAATAGAATAGTAATAATAATAGTAGGGGCGGCCAGATGGCAGACAGAGCACTGGCCCTGGAGCCAGGAGCACCTGGGTCCAAATCTGGCCTCAGACACCCAACAAACACCCAACTGTGTGCCCCTAGGCAGATCACCCAGCCCCATTTGTCCTGAAACCCCCCCACCCCCAATAATAATAATAAAAATGTGCTTTAGTCTGTGTTCCAACCCCACCAGCTCTGTTGTTTGTGGATCACACTCTTTATGATAAGTCCATCACAAAAGTCACTTCCATATTTTTCCACCCTTGCCATTGCTGATTGAAACTCCCTTCATTCGTAATTCTCCACTACCATGTACTATATTTTCTCTCTCCTTTCATCCTGTCTCTGCTGTAGGGTAGCTGACTGGCACTGCAAACAGATCCCCAACCCTGGGGCCAAGAGGCCCCGAGCCTACATACCATGCCTTAGGCCCAGCATCCACCTGGCCCTATGGTCCTGCACAAACCATCTAATCCCAGCCTCTTGCAAGAAGTAAAAAAAGGAAAATATGTTGTATCTGACCACTTTCCTTCCATAGTCCATCGTCTCCTCCATCATTCACATCCCCCTGCCTTCCCCCTGTCTCCCTTCTCTCTTTCTTACTCTAGATGTCTGTACTCCATTGAGTATATATGTTGTTTCCTCTCCTAGCCACCTCTGATGAGAGCAAAGAGTCCCTCATTCCCCCTTACCTTCCCCCCTTCCATATCATTGTAATAACTCATTGTGATAAAGAAAAATCTTATTATATGAAATATCTTAGCCTATTCTCCTCTTTTTTCTTTCTCCCATTACATTTCCCTTTTATCTATTGGCTCCATTTTTACACCACTTTATATCTTCAAATTCAGTTTTCTCCTATGCTTCATCTATAAAAGCTCCTTCTACCTGCTCTGTTAATTGAGAAGGTTCATATGAGTATTCTCAGTATCATTTTTCTATACAAGAATAAATGTAGTTCATCATCATTAAGTCCCTCATAGTTTCCCCTTCTCCTCCACTCTCTGTGCTTCACCTGAGTCCTATATTTGAAGATCAAACCTTGTGTTCAGCTCTGGCCATTCCAACAGGAGCATTTGAAATTCCCCTGGTTCATTGAAAGTCCATCTTTTTCCCTGGAAGAGGATGTTGAGTTTTGCTGGGTAGTTGATTCTCAATTGCATTCTAAGCTCTTTTGCCTTTGGGAATATTGTATTCCAAGCCCTAAGAGCTTTTAATGTAGTTGCTGCTAAGTCCTGTGTGATCCTGACTGCAGCTCCACAATATTTGAATTATGTCCTTCTGGCTGCTTGTAATATTTTCTCTTTGACTTGGGAGTTCTGGAACTTGGCTATAATATTTCTGGGGGTTGTTTTTTGGGGGGGGGTCTCTCTCTCAGAGAGATCGGTAGATTCTCTCAATTTCTATTTTGCTCTCTGTTTATAGGATATAAGGGCAATTTTCCTGTAGTAATTCTTTGAAAATGATGTCAAGTCTCTTTTCCTGATCATGACTTTCAGGTATTCCAATAATTTTTAAATTATCTTTCCTAAGTCTGTTTTCTATATCAGTTGTTTTTTCAATGAGATGTTTCACATTTTCTTCTAATTTTTCATCCTTTTGGTTTTGAAGTATTGTGTCCTGATTTGTCATAACATCAGCAACCTCCCTCAGTTCTATTTTTTGTCTGAAGGATTTGTTTTCCTCGGAGAGCTTTCTTATCTCTTTTTCCATCTGGCCAATTCTGCTTTTTAAAGCATTCTTCTCCTCAATAACTTTTTTGAACTGTTTTATCCATTTGACCTATACTGGTTTTTAACATGTTATTTTCTTCAGCATTTTTTTGTATCTCTTTGACTAAGCTACTGACTTCATTTTCATGTTTTTCCTGCATCTCTCATTTCTTTTCCCAATTTTTCTTCTATATCCCTCACTTGATTTTCAAAGTCTTTTTTTAGCTCTGTCATAGCCTGAGCTCAATTTCTGTTTTTCTTGGAACCTCTAGATGCAGGAGCTTGTACTTCCTCATCTTCAGCTTGAGTGTTTTGATCCTTCTTGGGATCACAGGCAAAGTATTTCTTAATGGTGTTCCTCTTTTTTCTCTGCTCATTCATTTCCCCAGCCTGAGCCTGATTTTGGGGTGCTTCCTGAGATTTTGAGTATTAGTGGGGCACCCCCACAAGGATCTCCATGAGTGAGGCTCTGTCTTCCCTCCTGGTCTGTGAATGACCACAAACATACCCCTCTTCCATGGAGCTGATGTTGGGGTGCCCTGCTGTTCTATGGGAGTCCTAGACTATGATCAGGGTCTGAATATGGTCAGAACCTCAGAGTCCTGTTCCAGGGACAGAGGATAGAGCTCAGAAGTTTCTCTCTCACTCATGCCTTGGGGGCTCCTGCTTCCTGGCTCTGCATGCTTCTGGTTCCTGGATCTGGGCTGCCATGGCCATGTTGCTTGCTGTGTGCCCTGAGGCCTGGGCTTCATGTGCTCACTCTGGCAGAGGTGCCCCCACTGATCCCCCAAGTTGTGCCTGCTTTTCCCTGGAGTGTAAGTCAGGAAACTGCCCTTGCTGATGTGAGCCATGGCTCTCAGCACTCGGACTGCCTCTGGGAGGCTGAAGTTCCTTTGCTCTGCTGGGCCACCCCCTAACCCCTTGGAGCTGAGCCTTTCTACTCTTTTCCAGGTTACCTTGGGTTGGAAAACTGCCTCATTGGATCCCTCTGTGGGTTCTTTCTCTTGAAAATGTAGTTAGAGTCCTTAGTTTATGTGTTTTAAAAGAGATAACCTAAGAGATGATCCTCTCTTGTGGCCATCTTGGCTTCACCCCCAGGGATTTTCTTTTTAAAGATACTGGAGTGGTTTGTCATTTTCTTCTCCAGTTTATTTTACAAATGAGGAAACTGAGGCAAACAGGATTAATTGACTTGTCCAGGGTTACACAGCTAGGTCTGAGCCCAGATTTGAACTCAGAAGATGAGTCTTCCTTACACCAGATCCAGCATTCTATCCAGTGTTTTATCTAGCTACTCTAAATAATATTTAACATAGTGTCTTTAATGAACACTAATGATTGTGTATTATTGAGAGAGAATCTCTCTAATAGTGAGCTCCTGATCTCTGGGAATGTTCTAGGAAAAGTTGGCTGGTCACTTGCCCGATAAGGATATCATAACAATTCACAAATGGGAAGTAAGGTTGGTCTACTGAAGAAACACACTAGTAAAACTTACACCAGAGACTGTGCACAAATTGGATTTAAGTGAGGCAGAGCCACACAAAGTCGTTGGCCTCATTTTCTTCCAGTCATCTAATTAAATCTAAAGTGGAATGAAAAGATCTTAATGGTGAGGCCAAAATAACTAGGCTGCTAACTTAAGCTATAAACTGGAAAATCAAGATTAATTGCCTATGTAGTAACTGTCTAGAACTCATTAGAATATTCTAGTAATTTTATAGTTGTGAAAATCTTCTTGTCTAATAATTTACAGTTCTTTGGGTCTCTATGAATTGCAACTTATTTTCTCCTCTTTTTCTTTCCTCCTCGAATCTGGGAGGCAATATGTTGCTGATTTGTCATGATTTAATATTTCCAGTGGAGCCATAAATTGTTTTTAACCTGGTATTTTGTCCCCATTGACAACTTTTAGTGGGTTGTGCAGTGGGATATAACACAGTGAATTTTTTACAAAGCAGAATAGTCACTTCAAAAGGTAGAATTATAATTATTCAAACACTCTCCCCAGTACTTGGAAGGTTTAATTCTCCTTCCCTCTTCCTCCCTCCCCCCCAACACCACTTCTGTCTTTGAGTCTTTGGGAAGAGGAAGGGAATTAGTTGATAAGGGCCCTTAGCTCCTAGGGTCCTAGATCCATGTTCAAACCCCTCCCCTGGCTAGAGTCGCAGTGATAAAGTTCTGGGTTCAAGTAGTGAATGAAACCCCAACAAAGACTCAAGACTCAGAGTTATAAGGGACAAATAAGTTTTATTATATGATGATTGCAGGTTATTGCGATTAATTGTTGCAACTGGGATGATTCTCGAGGGATAAGCAAATTTGGGGGGATATACTATGACTAATATAGGGAAAAAGGGCATGGTGCTCATTTTGGAATGTATGGGGGCCAGAGCAGGCATAGTTTAAAAGATTCTGTCAAGATGCTCAAAGATAATTAGTTCATTTGTGGGGTAGGAAAGATTCATTTTGGCTAACAATCTTGTTATCTCAATATTCTCTGTTGGCCTCTAGCCTCTGTCTCCCAGTCCTTATAAGATTCTCCCAACAGCAGGATTTGGTATCCTATCTAGTTGGCAAAATAATCAATCCAGAGTCTGTTAGGGAGAAGTACTTTCTCAGAGATTGTAGAAATATTAGGTTAGATTAGGTAGAAATTTTAGGTAGAAAAATTAGATTAGGTAGATTAAGTAGAAATATTATTTTTCAGTATGCACCAGGTCAGCATAGAAAGGTACAAAATATAACGATTTTCTCTCTGCCCAGTATTTCCATGACTTCAGCAGGCACACTGACTTCTTAGGGCTTCTATGCTAGCCTGACTGGCTACTATACCTCCCCTGCCTGTGACACTTACTCCAGGCTCCAAGGTCACCAAAAGCTCAAACACCCCCAGGGTCATTTCTTGAAGTCCAGTAAAACTTGGTGGGTATAGCAGCTAGGAGCTTGGGGAAGGATATTGGGAAATTGAACAAATAATTCAAATCCACCACTTATACAGTCAAGGAGGCTAGTTCCACTCTCATGGTAGGGAACACTGAAAACTGAAAACACTGAAAATGTAGACATTTAGCAAACTAGACATGCTCAAAAATCAGGTTGCAGAGATAAACTTAATATTCTTAAGAATCTTCTTAAATGTATTTAAAAAAATTAATAAATCCAGGTTCCTAGTTACCAGAGATTTTGGGGAAGTTATAAGGACTCAATATTCATCAAAAATTCTTTTTGCAGTTGCTTGAAGAATTAATACATGTGGTTTCAATAAAGCTGAATCTAAAACAATGTGGGAAAAATGTTTTTTTTCCCTCCTCATAGCCTCAGTTTCCTCATATGTAAAAAGGGCATACTATTAGCACCAAACTTTCAGGATTATTGTGAAGATCAAATAAGATATTTGTAAATTGCAATGCAAAGCTAATACACTATGGAAGGAGTACCCCCACAGGGCAGGGCAAGGTGGCAAAATCTTGACAGTAGCAAAGTCAGGAGGGAATCTATGGTGTCTGAGCTCATCCCCAAATGAAGTCCTCCAAATGAAGTTAACAAGGGGAGAAGTATGACAGTCGGGTAGGAGGCTATCTCAGAGAGAAAAGGTTGACCCAGGTACTAAGGAAAGTTGCAGGGAAGAGAACAGGGTGGTCATGGAGGTAAAGATGTAGAATCAGCAACCCAGTTGAGAGGAAAGTAGGAGAAACCATGCCCACACTCTTCACCTGCTAGCCATTCTTAGATTAAGAAACACCAACTCCCACATTGTTGCATTTTCTCTGTTGTTCCCCTGACTGGAATATTCTCTCTTATTACCTCTGTCTCCTGGCTTCTTTGCAGACTCAGAAGTTCACTTTCTGCAGGAGCCCTTTCCCAACCTCCCCTGCTGCTAGGACCTCTCCTTTGAGATTCCTTCTCATTTACCCTGTAAATATCTTGTTTGTTCTTAGTTGTTTGAATTTTACCTCCCTGGATGGCAGGGACCTTGTTTTTGTCCATTTCTTTCTTTTTTGTACCCTCAGTGACTAATAACAGTACAACACTTTTTTTATCACAAATATTATTTTACAGGTGGGGAATCAATTGATGTGACTTTTCTTTGTTGACTCAGTTAACATTGCGACCAGATTCTGTTTTTTAAAAATTTATTTATTTTCATCCATATGCCCATGTATACTTTTAAGTTACAAAATTTCCTTCCACCCTTCCTTCCCACCTCCTCCCCTTAGCAGCCAGCATTCAGGTTAGCATTGTTACATACATATTTTGATAAACATGTTTACAGAGTAGTCATTTTCAGGAGGAGGAATTAGGATTAAGGGAAAGAGATATATAAGAGCTAATTTTTATAAAGTGTTCATTAGATTCTGAAGTGTGTGTGTGTGTGTGTGTGTGTGTGTGTGTGTGTGTGTGTGTGTTGTTTTGTTTTTTCTTCCTCTGGTTGGGGATAATATAATTCATAGTTAAATACAGTTATCCTACCTCAATGGACTTTTGAGAGGAGCTGCTTTGATCAACGTTTATCATCTCACAATGTTGTTGTTGATGTGTACATTGTTCTCTTGGCTCTACTCCCTTCACTCAGCATCAGATCCCATAAATCATTCCATGCTTCTTTAGAGTCTGACTATTTATGGTTTCTTTATAGAACAATAATATTCCATAGTATTTATGTACCACAACTTCTTCAGCCATTCTCCAGTTGATGGGCATCCCCTCAATTTCCAATTCTTTGCCATTACTAAAAGGGCAACTATGAATATTTTGGAACATGTAGAACTTTTATCATTTTTTATAATTTCTTCTGGATATAGTCCTAGAATTCGAAATTGCTGGGTCAAAGGGTATGTATGAACAGTTTTGTTGCTCTTTGGGCATAGTTCCATATTGCTCTCCAGAAAGCTTGGATCCGTGCAGAACTCGATGAGCAATGTATTATTGTCCCAATCTTCCCACAACCTCTCCACAATTGATCATTTTCCTTATTTCTCATCTTGGCCAATCTGATAGGTGTGAGATGATACCTCATTGTTGTTTTGATTTGCATTTCTCTGATCAATAGAGATTTAGAGCATTTTTCATATGATTATGACCAAGTTTCTACTGTTCATCTGCTGGTGCTCTTTCCACAGTCCTCATGCTTCTTTGAGAAAACAGTGCCATTTATCTTTGTTTTGTCTTTTCTCTTGGAGCTAGAACCTCTTTCCACTTGGAGCTAGAACCTCTTTTTACCTCCTTGGGCCAGCTCTCCCTTCTTCTGGCTGGGGCTTAGACATTCCAGTACAGTGAAGGAGAGATGGAGACTGTGACTGAGCCTAGTCAACTTGCCCTGAGGCAGATGGGGTCCTCAGGGCCAGTTACCTGTTACAGAAATCTATTCTAAATACCAACCGAGTGACAAACTGCTTATGCGAACTTAATTAGAATTAATTTTAGGATTCACTCTGGAAAATGACAGATTTTTCTCTCTTTACCCTAAGAGGCACAGGTCTTATTTTTCTAATTCTGAGACAATAATTGAGGGTACTTTCACAACACTTCAAAGGGTTTGAAACTTTAGATCTGTGAGACTGGTGGAAATAAGGCTTTCCAAGCTATAAATCTCTAACAAGCTCATCTCGAGATCAGAGAGAGATCACAGGACTAAAATCTTTAAAGCATGCCTTCACTTTAAAAAGGAAGAAATGGAGAAGTTAAGAAGTTTAGGTAATTGGCTCTGAGAGAAACAAGTAACTAACTCAAGCCCCAGGGAGTGATATTTACATATACTTGGTGACTTTTTCCATCAAAGATAAGTGTGGATCCATTGGCTCACCAGTGAACCCTGACCTAGGATAATCTGTGGCTCCAGAGGTGGTTGTAAAAGGTTTCTTTGACAGAGAAGTATGCAGATTTCTAAGAACAAATATTGTAAATTTACCCAAGAAATTGTAAAACTGGTTCTCCTTTAACTGGTCATTCCTAAGATAACTTTTTGCTATAAAAATTCTGTTTCCAAAAATAAAGTTGGTAGATTTTCACTTCCCAGCCTTTCGTGTTTGGATACGTTTGTTTACCCGACCTGACTCTCGCAAATTCATGTCCAGACCCACACCAGAGCTATTGCCAGCGATAGCTGGTGCCTAGACAGGGACTGACGGACAGACGGTCTGACAGATGGACAGACAGATGAATGGATGGACAGTCGTAACTAGAGGGGAATCAATCTTGAAAGGAAAGATAAAGTCTGGAGACCTGCAGGGCAAAAGAGTGCTCATAAAGGGACAGCAGGCAATTAAGGTAAATAATTTTTTTTTCATCAGGTCTAAAGCAGAGAACATTAAAATGGGATAGGGACAGTCTAAAGATAGAGGATATTATTCAAAAGTGCTAAAGCAGATAGTTAAAGAAAGAGGCTTGTTAATAACAACAAAACAACTGGAAGAATTTAATGAATGTGTACAAAAATACTGCCCTTGGTTTCCAGAAGAAGGAGTACTAAGTACTGAAAAATGGGAAACTGTGGAGAAACAGATGAGTGAACATTTTAAAAAAGGAAGGTCAGGAAGCATTTCCTATAGGAGTCTTCTCATTGGGGAATATTTTAAAAATTTGCCTGACTCCACCTGGAGATGTTCCTTTGGCTCCAAGTATATTAAAAGTTGATGTAGATGTTCAAACTATTCAGCAGGAAGATAAGAGTTAAAAAGAGTGGTGGCTTTTACCTCCAACACCACCTCCAGACCTGTGCCTGCATCGGGGTGGAAGGAGGGGTATGTAGGCTAAGGTGGTGGGCCCTACCTTCTCAGGAGAAGCCTCCTCTGGGATCCCACTTTAGGAACTTGTGCTGGAGAGTCTCCAGGGGTCCTGGCCCCATCCACTCAGGCTGCCACAGCAACTGCTACTCCTGGGCTTCAGGTGGTAGTGGCTCCCCAGCCAGCTCTACCTCCTCCTAACTCTAATAACCTACCTTCTGCTCCTTTATGGTCTACAGAAGAAAATATTAGAAAAGATAAGGGGCATATGAATATTGTTCAAATAGCAGCTCGAAAATCAATAGATAAGGGAGAGAAGATTCCATGGGACATGAGAGAGTCATTGTTCTCCCTGCTTGAGAGACCTGATCCAAAGATTCCAGGAATTGTTTTGAGAGAATACAATAATTTAGATTTTAAAATATTTAGAGAATTAAAATCAGTGTCAAGCATGTACAGTAACACCAGTCCATATGTTTTTAATATAATAGAAATATTAGGCAGAGAAATATTATCCCCAGAAGATTGGACCACGATAGCAAAAACTGCTCTTAGACCAGGAGACTACTTAATATGGAAAACTGAATTTTTTGAGAATTGTACTAGTCAGGCTAAAAGGAATGAAGCAGCAGTGTTAAGAATAATGTTTGAAATGCTCTCTAGCACTGGTCCATGGGCAGGAGTACATAATCAAACTGGGTATAGTTTATAGGCACATGAACAGGCATGGTTAAAATTGTCTATAAAAGGAGGTGGCAATGGGTGTGAGAGATCAGACAGCTTGTTTGCTCGTGGCTGGCTTCTCTAGATCTTGAAGTTAACAGGGAGGAATTAAGAAAAAGCAAAATAGATAAGAGAGACTTGATAAAATAAAATAAAATGTTAAAAATGCTCTTTAATTTAAAAAAAGATAATCAGGTTCATTTTTTCATTTCCTTTTATTTTTATATATTTAATATTTATTTATTCTCATTTTGTACAAATGATGTTTTTTATACATTAATAAAATATTCTTGTTTAAGAGTAAACAAAATACCCCCTCCCCCAAAAAATTAAAATAAAAAAAGTAATAGTAATAATTGTAGGTATGGCCAGATGATGCAATGGACGGAGCACCAGCCCTGGAGCCATGAGCACCCAAGCCAACATCCGGCCCCGTACACCCAACAATCACCCAGCCGTGTGACATGCAAGCCACCCCTACCCCACTGCCCTGCAAAAACCAAAAAGAAAAAAGAAAAAGACCCCAAATAAAATACAATAGTAATAATAGTAGGAGCAGCTAGGTGGTGGACAGAGCATTGGCCCTTGAGCCAGGAGCACTCGGGTCCAAATCTGGCCTCAGATACCCAACGATCACCCTGCTATGTGGCCCCAGGAAGGCCACCCAGCCCCATTAGCCCTGCACCCCCCGAAATAATAATAAATATGTGCTTCAGTCTTTGTTGCAACACCAACAACTCTGTTGCAGGTGGATCACATTCTTTATAAGTCCATCACAAAAGTTACTTCCATATTTTTCCACCATTGCCCTTGCTGATCACAACTCCCTCCTTTTGTACTTTTCCACTACCGTGTACTGTATTTTCTCTCTCCTTTCACTCTGACTCTGCTGTAGGGTAGCTGAGTGGCACAGCAGACATATCCTTGGCCCTGGGGCCAAGAGGTCCCAAGCCCCCATACCACCCCTTAGGCCCAGCATCCACCTGGCCCTATGGTCCTGGACAGGCCTTCCAATCTCAGCCCCTTGCAAGAAGTAAAAAAGAAAGTGTGTTATATCTGACCACTCTCCCCTAATGGCCCATCCTTTCCTCCATCACTCACATCACCCCCCCTTTGCCCTGCCCCCACTTCTTACTCCAGATGCCTATACCCCATTGAGTATACATGCTGTTTCCTCTCCTAGCCACTTCTGATGAGAGCGAAGATTCCCTCATTCCCCCTTGCCTTCCTCCTTCCATATAATTGCAATAGCTCATTGTAATAAAGAAAAATCTTATTATATGAAATATCTTGGCCTATTCTCCCTCTCCTTTTTCTTTCTCCCTTTACATTTCCCTTTTTCCTATTGACTCCATTTTTACACCATATTTTATCTTCAAATTCAGCTTTCTCCTGTGCTTCAACCTGCTCTATTAACTGAAAAGGTTCATATGAGTATTATCAGTGTCATTTTTCTATGCAGGAATACATGCAGTTCATCATCACTAAGTCCCTCATATTTTCCCCCCTCTCCTCCAATCTCCATGCTTCACCTAAGTCCTGTATTTGAAGACCAAACCTTCTGTTCAGCTCTCACCATTCTAACATGAACATTTGAAATTCCCCTGATTCATTGAAAGTCCATCTTTTTCCCTGGAAGAGGACATTCAGTTTGGCTGGGTAGCTGATTCTCAGTTGCATTCTAAGCTCCTTTGCCTTCCAGTATATTGTATTACAAGCCCTATGAGCTTTTAATGTAGTTGTTGCTAGGTCCTGTGTGATCCTGATTACAGCTCCACGGTATTTGAATTGTGTCCTTCTGGATGCTTATAATATTTTCTCTTTGACTTGGGAGTTCTGGAACTTGGCTATAATATTCCTAGGGGTTGGTTTTTTGGGATCTCTTTCTCAGGGGATCGGTGGATTCTCTCCATTTCTATTTTGCCCTCTGCTTCTAGAATATCAGGGCAATTTTCCTGTAGTAATTCTTTGAAAATGACGTCAAGGCCCTTTTCTTGATCATGACTTTCAGATATTCTAATAATTTTTAAATTATCTTTCCTAAATCTGTTTTCCATATCAGTTGTTTTTCAATGAGATATTTCACATTTTCTTATAATTTTTCATTTTTTTGGTTTTGAAGTATTGATTCCTGATTTCTGGTAAATTCATCAATCTCCCCGAGTTCTATTCTTTGTTTGAAGGATTTATTTTCCTCAGAGAGTTTTTTTATCTCTTTTTCCATCTGGCCAGTTTTTCTTTTTAAAGCATTCTTGCCCTCAATAACTTTTTGAACTGTTTTATCCATTTGACCTAACATGGTTTTTATCATGCTATTTTCTTCAGCATTTTTTTGGATTTCCTTGACTAAGCTGCTGACTTCATTTTCATGTTTTTCCTGCATCTCTTTCATTTCTTTTCCCAGTTTTTCTTCTAACTTCCTCATTTGATTTTCAAAGTCTTTTTTGAGCTCTGTCATAGCCTGAGCCCAATTTCTGTTTTTCTTGGAGTCTTTAGATGCAGGAGCTTGTGCTTCTTCATCTTCAGACTGAGTGTTTTAATCCTTCTTGGTCTCATATGCAAAATATTTCTCAATGGTGTTCCTCTTTTTTCTCTGCTTGCTCATTTTCCCAGCCTAAGCCTGTTTTTGGGGTGCTTCCTGAGCTTTTGGGGCACTCCCACAAGGATCTCAGTGTGTGAGACTCTGTGCTCCCTCCTGATCTGTGAATGACCATATGTGCCCCCATCTGCCACGGGGCTGAGGTGGGGGGGGGGCTGCTGTTCTATTGGGGGGGGGGCTAGACTGAGATAAGGATCTGAATGTGGTCAGAGCCCCAGCATCCTGTTACAGGGGCAGAGCTCTGCAGTCTCTCTCTTCACTCCCCTCCCTAGATTCAATGGGCTCAAGCCTTGGGGGCTCCTGCTTACTGGCTCTGCCTGCTTCTCTGTTTGCTGTATCTGGGCTGAGGTGGCCATGCTGTTTGCTGTGTGCCCTGAAGGCTGAGGTTCACATGCTCACTCTGGCAGAGGCCCCCACTGTTCCCCCAATTTGTGCCTGGTGCTCCCTGGGGTATAGCTCAGGAAACTCCCCTGCTTCTGTGAGCCACAGTTCCCAGTGCCCTGGGGCTGCCTCCGAGAGCCTGAAGTTCTTTCACTCTGGTGGGCCACCCCTCTGGTGGGCAGCCCCTCCAACCCCGGGGAGCAGAGCCTTTCTGCTTTTTTCCAGGTTACCTTGAATAGAAGAACTGCCTCACTGGGTCCCTCTGTGGGTTCTGTCTCTTGAAAATTAAGTTAGAGTCCTTAGTTTCAAAGATTTATGAGAGAGCACCTAAGACACGATCTGTTCTTGTCGCCATCTTGGCTCCACCCACTCCCAGATTCATTTTAAAATATGTAATTTGATTATTACAAAAAATAATGAAACTATTGAGGATTAAAAATAAAAAAAGATGCTACCTTCCCAGAAAAGATTTAGGGCTGTTGAAGTTATTTGCTTTACTCTAAGTTTATAAGGGACAGGGGATATTCCAATTAGGCTGAGGGATTTTTGAGTGACTGTTTGCTGTCTCAAAAATTATGGTTATTTGTAGTTAAAACCAAGAAGCGTCAGATAGCAAAACCCTTGAATGGAAAAATGTATTGTGAAAAATGGAAGGTTTTCTGAATTTTTCTCTGGTTTCTTGGAAGATTTGTCACCTTTGGTGATGTTATCCTGTTGTTTTTTGTCTTTGTGTAATTTTTAAAGGGACCCTATAGTGTGAGAGCAGAGTGAGGTTTCCCCAGATCTTGGGGGCCTCTCTGGTTCTAGGTGCTCTGACTCCATTTATGTGTCTATATGAGTTTGGTAAAAATTTGTTGAACATAGAAATACAGGCAGAGAGAAGTTCTCAGCTGTCTCTCAGGCCTGCTCTTCTCTGTGTTCTGATTGGCCAGTCTTCTTTCCATTCTCTCTTTTCAAAATTAGATCTTCTTTTTTTTCTAAAACTCATGACTGACATCAATAAAGGAGATTTTCCTGAGAATCATGTTGTTTTTAGAGGAGAAGGGGTTCTATTATTTTCTCTTATTTTCTAGTGTCTCTTTTCTGGTCTGATAGAGTAATAGAATTTTATTCACTGATTTGGCAAATTATACTTATAAGGGACCTAGGAGAAATTGAAATTGTCCATAAAATAAAAATTTGGGGGTGAGTAAGGAATAATAAACAATAAAGGTAAATAATTAGTGCATGCTACCTTGATACCTCCAAATGTAAAGAATTTCCAATTCCCAGACCATCATTTTGTCAATGAGGATAGAAAACTCTTTTAAGGTAGAGCACTGAGAAGTTAGAATAGCACTAATACAGATAAGAAGGATTTTCAGACTTTTATGTTTTGAAAAGGAAACTTATTTGAGGTAATTTTGAATATGAGTTTGGAATTTATAGGATTATTAAGAGAACTTTAATGAAAATCTTATAATCATAAAAAGGGATTTTGTAAACATCTGGTCTCAAATTTTTATTTATTACAGAATTTTAGGGGGTAAAGGGAATATACATTAAATTGAAATGTGGTGTGTATAATTAGTAAACTTTGTATAAAAACAGATTCAGACAGTTTTTTGAAACTTTAATATTGTGTTACAGTAACAGTGGATGAATGGGAGTATTATCCATCACCTTTGTAAAGATTTGTTATAAGAAAACTTGAGAATACCTTACCAACAAGGTTACATTTCTCAAGGTCTTTTGGCTCAGAGATTATGAAAAACTGTGCTCTTCCACCTAGTGTTTCTTAAAGGGAATATTTGTATGTAAGATCAAATTAACTTATTTAATACCTGTTATTTAAAAAGAAATTATATATGTATCTGTAACCCTGGCATTGGTAAAAGTTTTACTTTGAATTTTTCAAAATTATATATATATAAAACTACAAAACTACATTGGATTGTTTGAAATTATATTTATATATATAACTAAATTCATAGAATCTTATTTTTTTGAAAATAGGAATGTATTTGAACAAGAGGAAAATAAGCTTATAAAACAAAGATGCGAAAGAAATTTACGTGTAACAGATATTTAGTTATAAGGTTAAGTTTAAGAGAATGAGATGTCAGCATGAAAACATTGTGTATCATGTAGGTTAAGAATTTAATGTTTAATTTTAAAAAAGCAAAAATGGTAACCTTAGCAGAAGGTTGTATAAGAAATTGGGAAGTTATAGCTTAACTGCAATTATTTCCAATAATACTGAATATGAGAGGCTTTGAAAAATGATTGGGAGATTGAAAATTATGTAACCTATAGTTAGGTAATGTACTGATAAGCAAGATGTTGAAAAGTTATATGATCTAGTTTTATCAATATAAGCTATTTTACTGTAATGATGTCAAAGCCTGGAGTTAATGATTGACTGCTCTATAGATGTAATGAGGGAAAACATCTGAAGTTATGACACTCTAGGTTTCCTGAAATTTTTAAACAATGTGATGGACCTTTTTTCTAGACCTGTATGTCCAAGCATAAATGCAATTAAAATTTTTTTATGAACTCCTTTTTAATCTAAACAAAGGAATGAATTATATGCCAAATAAATGGTATTTTTAGAACATTCACATACCCTTAACATTTTTACAGATAGTAAGTATAGTTATCATGTGGTCAGATATGGAGAAACAGCTTTTATTAAACATAGCACTGATGAAGAATATATTCTTTTTTTTTTTATTGAATACATACATTTCCACACTGGATTGCCTGGGCCTATATATGAAAGCAATCATAGAGCTGATCAGTTGACCCTTCCACTTTGTATAAGCTTAGTAGAAGAGCAAGCTAGGCAGTGTTACAATAAGTTTCACTAGAATGCCTCTTTATTAAGGAAAGAATGTAAAATCACCAGAGAGCAAGTGAGGAATATAGTAATATCCTGTCAACAATGAATTCCATATTTACCTACCACTCCAAATTATTCTAAGAATCCTAGAGGTCAAGTTACTAATGAATTGTGGCAGATGAATGTGACTCATTTATACATCTTTTGGAAAAATGAAATTCATTCATGTTACTGTGGATACATTTGGTTCATGTACAATGGCAACAGCACATAGTTCAGACAAGTTCACACAAGGTGTGATTGATCATTTATTCCATTGTTTTGTTATTTCACAGATACTAAAATCCATAAAAACAGATAATGGTCCTGGATATGCTTCTATGGTATTTAAACAATTTTGCCTATATTACAATATACATTACAACATATTACAGGTATTCCCCAGAACCCCACTGGTCAAACTTTAGTAGAAAGAAAACATAAATATCTTAAGAGATTTCTGGAAGTGCAAAAGAAGGGGGAATATATAGGGACAAAGGGGAAACAAGGAAGGAGCGTAAATCTTGCCTTATATGCCATGAATTTTGAACATTGAATGATAAACAATTAACACCTGCAGAAAGATTTTTTTTAAAGGATATGCAACATGAAGAAAAGGGCATGGTTATGAGGAAGGATCCTAAGGCATCAACAATGAAAATGACTGGATCCATTATTAACCTGGGGTCAAGGGTATGCTTATGTTTTGTCCACAGATGGAGAAACTATCTGGGTACCAGAAAGAAACATCAGACTGTGCAGACCAGATCAATCAAGTAATACAGAAAATGAATAACTTACACTTAAGATATCGAAAAGGAAGAGTCCAGTCATTGGGATAAAAAATCCCTCTTTGATAAAAACTGCTGGGATAATTGGAAGTTAGTATGGAAGAAACTTAGATTAGACCAACACCTAACACCCTTTACCAAGATAAGATCCAAATAGTTACAGGACTTAGACATAAAAAAAACAATACTATAAGCAAATTAGAAGATCAAGGACTAATTTACCTGTCAGATCTACGGAAAGGGGAGAAGTTTATGACTAAGGAAGAGTTGGAGTTGGAGAATATCACCAAAAATCAATTAGATGATTTCGATTACAATAAATTAAAAGGCTTTTGCACAGATAAAACTACTGTAACCAAGATCAAAAGAAATGTAGTAAATTGAGAAACAATATTTACAACTAATGATTCTGACAAAGGATTCATTTCTAAAATATAAAGAGAACTGAGTCATATTTTTAAAACAAATAGCCATTCCCCAATTGAAAACTGGTCAAAGGATATGCAAAGGCAATTTACAGATGAAGAGATCAAAGCAATTCATAGCCATATGAAAAAATGCTCTAAATTATTAATTATTAGAGAAATGCAAATTAAAGCTTCTCTGAGGTACCACCTCATGCCTCTCAGATTGGCCAATATGACCAGAAAGGCTAATGATCATTGTTGGAAGGGTTGTGGGAAATCTGGGATACCATTACACTACTGGTGGAGCTGTGAACTCATCCAACCCTTCTGGAGAGCTATTTGGAACTATGCCCAAAGGGCAACAAAAATGTGCATACCCTTTGACCCAGCAATACCACTACTGGGTATATATCCTGAAGAGATGATGAAAAAGGGTAAAAAAATTACTTGTACAAAAATATTTATAGCAGCCCTGTTTGTGGTGGCAAAGAATTGGAAATCAAGTAAATGTCCTTCAACTGGGGAATGGCTTAGCAAACTGTGGTATATGTATGTCATGGAACACTATTGTTCTATTAGAAAACAGGAGGGATGGGATGTCAGGGAAACCTGGAGGGATTTGCATGAACTGATGCCGAGTGAGATGAGCAGAACCAGAAAAACACTGTACATCCTAACAGCAACATGGGAGTGATGATCAACCTTGAAGGACTCACTTATTCCATCAAGTGCAACAATCAGGAGCAATTTTGGGCTGTCTGCAAAGGAGAGTGACATCTGTATCCAGATAAGGAGCTGTGAAGTTTGAACAAAGTTCAAGGACTATTCCCTTCAATTTAGAAAAAGACAGATATCTTATTGTCTGATCTTGTTACCTCTTAGACTTGTCTCTTCTCTAAGGATATGATTTCTCTCTCATCACACCCAATTTGGATCAAGGTACAACATGGAAACAAAGTAAAGACTGACAGAGTGCTTTCCGTGGTGAGGTTGGGGGAAGGAAGTAAGATTGGGGGGAAAATTGTAAAACTCAAATAATATCTTTAATAAAAATCAATTAAAACAGAAAGAAATTGAAAAGGAAAAGATGAGAGGAGAATACATCATGGACTTATGGGACAATATATGATGCTTACATTACTCATGAATAATTTGGGAACTGTAAAAGGAATTGAATATTGAACTTATGTTCAAAACCCTCCATGGGTCACTACTCTAAAATGGGCAGAGTGTATGGCTGAAATTGTATTAATTGGGGATGTTGCAGATTATTTGGGATATAACAAAGTTCCTACTGGAGATACCAAAAAAGAGATACTGTGAAGAAAATTTAGGTATAAATTTTCTGGTTTAAATACTGTGCCAATACTGTGTAAAACGTGTATGTTTGAACCATGTGTTAAATAAGACTAAACATTCAACTCATCTAAATATTTATAACATGGGAACGTTTAGGACCTTAGAAATATCAGGAGTTTCATTTGTATAAAGTATTGAGGGAAGAGGAATATTTCCTACAGAATTTGCTTGTTTAAATTTACATGCTTAGGATTTCAAAAGTGAATGTTTTCCACCCTGGGTTGCCTGTCATATCCCAGATAGAAGAATTTATGATCATTCTATTTTGCTACAACTGTGGAATTCTCCTGATAGAGTTGTTCCATGGGATGTTCCAGGATATATTAAACCAATTATATACCCAGAAATAGGGATAGCTAATTCAGAGATATGGCAGCTATAGATAAGGTATATACAATGGAATAAGATGTTGGACAAAATATCTTATGCAGAAAAGAAATAGTCCGTGAGTGCTTGCACAGGACCAGATAATGCATTCGTGATAGGATCTTTCAAAGATGTCAATATTTTCAGAGAAAAAGGGGGGTATAATGTTAACTGTTACAATTGCACTATTCAAGCATGTATAAATAAGAAAGTGGTGGATGATGATGTTGTTTTCATAATGAGACAACCCAAATTTGCTATAATACCCACCAAAGTAAAAGGCTGGTATATGTCTCTTGCTGATGAGTTCTTAGAAAAAAAACATTAAAGAGCATTAGGCAGAAGACATGTGTTAGTTGTATTGTGTTTGAGATATTAAGTATTGTGGCTGCCATTGTAGCAGCCACTTCGGTGACTATTTCTGTACAAGTAGAGAATAATGAAAAAATAGAGGTCAAATATATTCAAGAATTATCTGAAAATGTTACTAGAGCATTGAAGGCTTAGGATAGAATTAATGATCTTCATCATTTGATTAATGCATTACAAACCCCTGTAATGACAATTGCATTGTGTTATAGATTTTCTGCTATTTGTGTTACTCCTTTAAAATATAATGCTTAACTTATTCCATGGGATAATAAAAAGGTTATTTGAATGGAATATGGTATAATGATTCTATAACTATGGATATGAATCAATTGCATAAAATTGTTAATGCATTGGCACCTAGAATGGAAATGGATTCAAATATTGACAATTTGTTTAACTTTGTTAATAGATTTCTTCCTTTTCATTTTATGAACCTATTAGTGAGCATGCTTCCTGATATTTTCACATTATTGTTGATATTGTGTATTGTACCCATTTGTATTAAATGTCTTTTGTCACTGGGACAAAACATAGATGTCCTAACATAGATATACTTGCATACCGCCTAAAGCTTCAGCATGCCTAAGAAGGAGGCATCT